>NC_084731.1:89534623-89597123 GCF_033978785.1 Entelurus aequoreus | reverse complement strand
TCATTATCAATAGTGTTATTTCTATTGGTATTTGTATTGCTCCATTTATAGTGTAATAATGACCATTTTCATTTCTGTGGTATTAATATTTACTTCACTAACTGCTTCTTCACTATCACTTTTCGTATCATATTTGTACATATCCTATTTGCTGATGTTGTTCTGCTATTGTTGTGTTTGTTGTTGTTGTTGTTTCTCTGTCTTAACCCCCTCTTGTCCCCTTAATTTCCCCTTCTATCTTCCTTTTTTTCTCTTTCTATCCCCTCCTGCTCCGGTCCGGCTGCACCAAACATTAAATAAATCCATTTAATAAAGTCAAATACAAATAAGGCAACAAGAGAAGTATTCCACACTTCTCTTTTGTAAAGTAAATCTGTGCAGCAAATATGGGCATCTACATCAACTATATGATTTGCCTGAGTAGCGGGACAGGACAAAAAAACAAAAAACAAAAAGTCAATAAGTTGAGGTTCCACTGTACGACTGACTACCTTACAAGACCAGCACTGTGGGCCCTGTGGGCCACGAGGCACAGTGACAATGTCAGGGGACATTGGCCAATATTTTGTTTTGTCAGTGACGGAGCAGCAAGGGGCTAAAAGGGGGTAAAAATTATAGTTTTTTTATTTATTAATTTACATTTTACATGTGCTTTTTTATGAAGAAAAAAAAAGGTCCCCCAGCGAATTGCAGGGCCCTACGTACAGCGCATAATCTGCATGGGCGGTGTAGCTAATATGAATACGCAGTCATCCGGATAATTGAGGGTTCCTGGTACAAATCCAGCAGCTGCCATAAAGTCACTGCCATGATGTCCTTGGGCACAATACTTCTCATACCATGTAATGAATGTGTGTGGTTTTTTTTTTCTACATTTAAAACACAAAACAGTTTCTTGTGGTCTACATAACATATAATGGTAGTTCATTGTGGTCTACATAACATATAATGGTAGTTCATTGTGGTCTACATAACATGTAATTGTAGGAGTGTAGGCAGAGAAACGACGGAGATTTATTCCTCTTTGGAGAGCCAAGTAACACTCCGTTTATTTTCAGAAAGAACAACCACAACAACAAACCTGTCGCACAGGTAATTACGTCAGCACCACCGAGGTGTGTCTCAACACTTCAAAGTAAAAGCACCTATGCACCTATGCAAGTAAACATGGGCTAGAACGCAGTGAATTATAACCGTAATAATTAATAAGTGTCCTGTGTGTGTATATCCACCACATAATGGTGGTTCCTTGGTCAAAATGTTGCATAGAATGTTTTACAGACAATCTTCAAGCCGCTTTCTGATAGTCTCTTCAAGATGCGCCATTTTTTTTAGTGTCCTTATTTACGTGCCTCCACTTCGACTGCGTCTTCTTAACACTACGTGAGTTGTGTGGTCTTCTGTCCTCTGTTGTCCTCTGTGGTTTTTTTTAATACATTTTGATTTCTATTTACTGTTTTAATTGGTTTTACCCTTTAAAATAGTTTTTAATCATATTTATTTTTATATTGGTTTATTTTTATTCAGTCATTGGTGGAGCATAATATTGTTTTTAATATTGTTTTTAACATGGCTGTGCAGCACTTTGGAAACATTCTTGTTGTTTAAATGTGCTATATAAATAAAGTGGATTGGATTGGATTGGATTCTCCGCGTCATCCATGTAGTAGATTTTAACACTTCCTTATGGAGTCTACTGACAGATATAAGTTAGAAGTATACGCTACTTTGTATTAGTAATGGCAACAGCGGAGGATGCATGTGCATGTACGAGCCAGTCTGCCCCACAACAAGAGGGTAGAAAAAAGGACATGGGACTACAATGACGGACACCCGCAAAGCTCTTCGGGTAAAACATTACCATATACGGGTATATACGCTGATGTCACCAATTGGAAAAAAACGTTACAAATGGGGCAAATTCCAAACAGTTCGTTTGGAGGAAGTATGAATAAAGGAAGGCAAGGTGGCGACTTGTCCAGGGTGTACCCCGCCTTCCGCCCGAATGCAGCTGAGATAGGCTTCAGCACCCCCCGCGGTCCCAAACGGGACAAGCGGTAGAAAATGGATGGATGGATGGAAGATTGTTTTATAAATATCTCCGCCATGCGTCCATGGTTTGATTTTGAATTTTCAGGACTTATGCAGATCCCAAATACAAAAAACAGGCACCAGTAAAAGTTGATTTTGCATAATAGGTCCCCTTTGAAAAGAGATTAGTAATCTCACTGGAACTTTCTTGGGTCAATAAAGGTTTAAAAAGGCCACATGATTAATGTCAAACCAACTCTGATGATCAAGACTGAATAAGAACGATGCAAATGCGTCCTTTCAAAAAGGCCTACCTGGTATCTGTTTTCCTGTGAATGCACAAAGATTTTATTCTTCTGAGGCTTTCATGTGACTGCTCCGCCATCTGAGCAGACAATACACAAAAGACAACCACAACACAAACCATCTGCACGTCAGCACAGCCAGCTTTGGAGCCAGTCTTGATGCAATCAACTATGGCACTTCAAAAGTGTTTCTCTAAATAGGGACCTTTAACACCAGATAAAAGCTTTGATCAATTCCAATAAGTTTCTTTCACTCAATTTCCCCGCGGGGATTGATAATGTAGTTCTTTTGATTCTGATTTAAAACCCTCAAGGAAACTTTCTTTTTTTTCAATAATCAACAAATTGTTCATTTTTTCTTCCTGGCTTACTTCTTGCTTATGGCAGTCCATCGATGTCGATGATGTAGTTGCTCTAAACGAAGTATTGGATTGGTTATTGTTGTGCCTTTCGCCTGTGCATAGCCAGGTGGCTGCTCAGGCCTATGCGTGATCCACAGACTTTGTCACAGGAGGGGCAGGGGAAGGCAGCAGTGATGGTCGCTGGTGCTGTGGCACGTTGGTGTCTTTGTGCACGCCGCTGTGCTCTCCGCTCTGTGAACTTCTCCTGAAGATGAGTGATTCCCTGGTGGCAGGTAGAGCTCCATGTCTGGCGGTCAGCAGCCAGGGACTCCAGTGCTGGTGGTTTGATGTCACACTTTTTCAGGAGAGTTTTAATGTGGTCCTTGTACCGTTTTTTTCCGGCCCCCGGCAGACCTTTGACCGACTGAAAGCTGGCCATACAATATCTGACGGGGTAGACGGTGGGCTGGCATACGGATCACATGTCCGACCCATCTTAGGTGTTTTTGGCCAAGGAGTGCTGTGATGCTGGGTGTGTTGGTCCGGTCATAAATTTCAGTGTAGGGCACCCTGTCTTCCCAGGTTAGACATAGGATCCTTTGGAGGCAGCGGATGTGGAAGGCCTCGAGACTCTGGATGTGCCTCTGGTAGGGTGTCCAGGTTTCAGAACTATAGAGCAGCGGGGAGAGGCAGACTGCCTTATACACGGCTGTCTTGGTGGAGATGGTTAGATTCCTGTTCAAGAAAACCCTGGACCGAAGCCTTCCAAAGGCAGCAGAGGCGAGGCCAATACGGGCCTGGACGTCATCGTCAATGGTGCAGGATGGCGACAGGGTGCTACCGAGGTAGGTAAAATGGGGGACGGTGGCTAATGGGTGCTCGTCAAGGGTGAAGATCGGCGTGTTTGGCTGGGGAGTGAACTCCTGCACGAGTATTTGTGTTTTCTTGGTGTTTATCTGAAGACCAATGGCACTGTAGATGGAGGCTACCACATTCAGTGCGCGCTGGAGAGACTCTGGTGAGTGTGCAAGTACAGCGCAGTCATCTGCATACTGTAGTTCCAGAATATGCTGGGTGGTGAGTTTAGTGGTGGCTTGGAGGCGACGGATGTTAAAAAGGTTGCCATCTAGCCGGTATTGTATCTGAATCCCATCTGTGGGGTCCAGGTGTCTATGGGACAGGAGGGTGACAGTGGAAATAAACATGTTGAATAGGGTTGGGGCAAAGACACACCTTTGCTTGACCCCCACATTCACACTGAAAAATGGGGTTTGTTGACCGCCGTTGCTCACACAGGCCTGCATGCCATCATGTAGCTGTCGCAGTAGGTTGCAAAACTTTGCTGGTACACCTAGTTTTCCAAGTACTTCCCACAGCAAGTCCCGGTTTACTGTATCGAAGGCCTTGGACAGGTCAATGAATGCCATGTACAGGTCTTTGCGATGTTCTCTGCATTTTTCCTGTACCTGTCTGGCAACAAAGATCATGTCTGCGGTGCTCCGATCACGTCTAAAGCCGCATTGAGATTCGGGCAGGATGTTTTCGGTTACATGAGTTGCTACACGATGTAACATGATCCTTGTTAGCACCTTCCCAGCTGCGGATAGTAGGGAGATACCTCTGCTGTTGCCGCAGTCTGCTTTGTCGCCTTTGCGTTTATAGATCGTTATGATGTTAGCATCCTTCCAATCTTGCGGGATGACTTCAGACGACCAGATGGCAGTGATCAGCTGGTGCATTCTGCGGTGCAGGAGATATCCACCGTGCTTCAAGATTTCTCCCGGGATCTCGTCAAGGCCTGGGCTCTTGTTGTTTTTTAGACCCTTGATGGCCTTGAGTACTTCTGAGAAGCTGGGAGAGGAGTCCAGTGAGTCTACAGGGGGCAGGCATGGGAGGTCAGAGAGTATGTCTGTCTGTACAGGGTTTGTGGTGTTCAACAGTACCCTGAAGTGCTCAGCCCATCTGTCCAGGATCTGTTGTTTGTCCTTGTAGAGAGTGGTGCCGTCAGCTGATCTAACTGGGGTGATGTTCTTCCTCTGTGGGCCATAGATGGACTTGATGGAGTCGTAGAAGGCATGAGAGTTGTTGGTGTCTGCGTGATGTTGTATTTCGCGGGCCTTCTGGGTCCACCAGTCGTTCTCCATGGCTCTAAGGGTGCGCTGGGTTTCACTTCTGAGACGGATGAACTGAGCCTTCAGGACGGTGGATTGAGGGTTTGATAGGTGAGCTGCAAGGGCCTTGTGTTTTGCCTGAAGCAGGTCATAGATTCCTGGCGCACTATTGTCAAACCAGTCTTGATGTCGCCTTCTGGTGTACCCTATAGACTCCACGGCCGCCTGGTGGAGGGCAGTGCGTAGGGTGCTCCAGGTAGGTCCAGTGTCCAGATCTGGTGGTACTTCAGGAATCTTGAACAGCTGATCTGCTACCTTTTTCCTGAGCTGGTTGACGGAGTGCGTGGACTTCAGTGCATCGCAGTTGAGCCTCTTGGAAGGTGGTGTTTTTCTCTGTTGAGGACGTATTTCTAAGTCAATCTTTGTTCTGATCAGGCGGTGGTCAGTCCAACAGTCAGCTCCACGCATGGCCCTAGTGATGCGCACCTCCTTCCTGTCCGCGTGGCGGGTGATGATGTAATCTAGGAGATGCCAGTGTTTAGAGCGAGGGTGTTGCCAGGATGTTTTGTACTTGTTCTTCAGTTGGAACAAGGTGTTTGTGATGACCAGTTGATGCTCAGAACATAGAGTGAGAAGACGGAGACCATTGTGGTTGAGCTTACCAACACCATACCGACCCATCACTTCCCTCCACAGTACACTGTCCGAGCCCACTCTTGCGTTAAAATCCCCTAGAAGGATGAGCTTGTCAGTGAGTGGTGTTTTGCTGATGGCGGAGTGCAGGGAGGCATAGAACTCTTCCTTACATTGAGGGTCGGCAATCAGTGTTGGGGCATAGGCGCTGATGAGGGTGCAGTAACGGTTATTGGTGAGGGGAATCCTCCAGGTCATCAACCTTTTGCTAATGCCAACTGGAGATTCGGGAAGCTTCTGAAGTAGGGAGGTCCGCACAGCGAAGCCTACACCATGGAGGCGGCGGGAGCCTTCCGGAAGCCCTTTCCAGAAAAAAGTGTATCCTTCTCCCACCTCGGCTATGGAGTCCTCCCCATGGAAGCGGGTCTCGCTAAGGGCCGCAATGTCGATGTTATACCTCTTCAGTTCGTGCGCCACCAACGCTGTTCTTCTGCGGGGACGAGATGAATCATCACGCACATCCAAAAGCGTAATGACGTTCCAAGTCGCTAGTGTGAGTGTCAGTCGGGTTTTATTCTTCTGTTTTCGACCGCATGGGGGGATGACCCGGCAGCTGCGATAGGCTGCCCGGGAGTGGAGGAACAGACCATTTTTAGGCCACATTTTCTAGGCCCTTCCCATCTCAGGGTGAGCAGGGTGGGGCTGCTCAGTCACGTGGGGAGCTGCCGAAGAGACACGCTGTTCCGTCCCGTACCTCAGCGACCGTCTATCCCACGCCGCCTGCGTGCAGAGTTGGGCTAGATACTCCCAGTCACATCCTGACCTGTATCTGCCACCCTTCTCCATCGCCGCAGTACTTGGAGGGGAGGGGATGGGGTGGGAAAGGGGGTGGGGGTGTTTGGAGCAGGCCTGCGCGAGGAGTAGATTAGAGTGAAGGAAGTGGTGCGCAGTCACTACCCTCAGTACCTTGGCTCCCCCCTACGTCTTCCAGTGGCATGAAGAGCTCATGACGACCTTCTGCAGAAAGGAGTTGCAGAAGACTGCCAGCACACCCGTCTGTTGATGGCTGCCTGATGCGGGTCTTCACAACAGATTTGTCGTTAGGGGTTTACTCCCGTAGCCAAGCACACACAGTGCACCCAGTAGGCAGTGAGGCACCCTTAACCTTCATCCGCCTTCACTGCCGGGGGCGACGCGTCATCCTCCGCCAGCTCCGCCGTTGAGGTTTTTGGTTCGCGCTTCGTCTGGAACCTCCCCCTCGACCTTACCGCCATGGTTGAACCTACCAGGAGCCGAGGCTCCCGACGGCATCGCTCTTAGGTTCATTGGAACACACAAGGCTCTCCACCACGACAAGGTGGCGACCCTTGACTTCTTCCTATTGACGTCCATTAAAACACATACTTTTAAATATACTATTAATCCAGAAATATCCCTACCCATGGATGGTTACCTGAACGTCGGTGCAGGTTTTTATAGGGTCAGCGATCAGGTCAATGCATACGTCAGTACAAAAAATTTCGCTGGAAAATTTCACTTCAAATTAAAACCCGATGACACTTTAGATAACACTATTGCAAGGTTTGAGCAAATAATTGACGTGCATTCAAGTAAGAAATTTAAAAATATTCCTGGATGACATTCTGACAATAAAATTGCATATGTGTAAAATATATATATACATATATATATATATATATATATATATATATATATATATATATATATATATATATATATATATATATATATATATATATATATATATATATATATATATATATATATATATATATATATATATATATTTTTTAAAGTTTATTTAAATAATGCAAACGAGTGATAACCTGTGATTAATCATGATTAATCCAAATTCAAAAAAGGGATTAATCTGATCATTTGACAGCACTAGAATGGATCCTTGTACATCCCTTTAAAAGAGTGCTACCTGTGACGTATCTGTATGTCAAGGAGTCATACCACAAGAGGGCGCTTTTCTCTAACAGTATATACATTATGTATGTTCTAGTGTTGTGCCGATACCAATGTTTGGGTACCGGTACCAAAATTATTTTGATACATTTCTGTACTTTTCTAAATAAAGGGGACCACAAAAAATTGCATTATTGGATTTATTTTAACAAAAAAATCTTAGGGTACATTAAACATGTTTTTTATTGCAAGTTTGTCCTTAAATGAAATAGTGAACATACAAGACAACTTGTCTTTTATTAGTAAGTAAGCAAACAAAGGGTCCTAATTTACCTGCTGACGTATGCAGTGACCATATTGTGTCATTTATCATTCTATTATTTTGTCAAAATTATGAAGGACAAGTGGTAGAAAATTAATAATTAATTTACTTGTTCATTTACTGTTAATATCTGCTTACTTTCTCTTTTAACATGTTCTATCTACACTTCTGTTAAAATGTAATAATCACTTATTCTTCTGTTGTTTGATATTTTACATTAGTTTTGGATGATACCACAAATTTGGGTATCAATCCGATACCAAGTCGTTACAGGATCATACATTGGTCATATCCAAAGTCCTTATTTGTGTCCAGCGACATATTTCCTGAATTTATAAAGATAATATATATTTTTAAAAAAAGACTAAATACGCTACTGTAGTTGGTATCATTACAGTGGATGTTAGGTGTAGATCCACCCATGGTGTTTGTTTACATTTTGACGCCGGTAAGCTACGGTGTGTAGTGAAGCTTGTTAAGCTATTCCTCGTCCTGCAGGGATGATACTTTTAAGAAACATACTTTATTTGTCGCCATGGAGGCCAGGATTAGTGATTTAGAAGTAGCTAAAACACTGCAGACTGGGGATGGACTTTAGCTGCTAGCTAGCTAGCCATGTCTTAAAGCACCTCTTCCTGAGGGCGTTTCAGTGTTATAACTTCACCTTTATCATTAGTTTTTAAGCCAAAATGCGTCCGTTCTCCCTTTTCTGTCTACACACTGTGTCTGTTTGTAAGTACTCTGTGTGTGTGCACTGCAGAACATGCTCCTCTGCTCGTAAACCAGCAATGACACGACGTGACGACGAGGGTGGAGCGGGGGGTTGGCGGACCGGTACTTTTGAGAGGCGGTATAGTACCGAAAAGGATTCATTAGTATCGCGGTACTAGGAACCGGTATACCGTACAACCCTAGTATGTACACTTGTGAGGTGCATAGAAGTAAACAGGAAACAAACCATATTTGCATGCGTACCAAGTGGTTCCTCATGTCTATCCATAGATTACCCACGTAATATATAACAACTGGTGACGACAATATCTGTGGATTCTCTGTATTTTCTCTACCACCGTATTGACTGTGAGTCGGGAAACTACAATTGAGGAGGAGGATTTCGTCGGATTCTATGCTAGCTTAGCACAAAGACTACACATCGCAATGGTGTATATATATGGATATGTTGGACAAGTCAACGGCTTTGAAGAAACGGTAAAGCAATGGCCTACCTACGCCAAGAGGTTTGCATCTGTGATGGTATGGCGGTGTAATAGTGCCCAAGACATGGGTAACTTAGACATCTGTGAAGGCGCCATTAATGCTGAAAGGTACATACAGGTTTTGGAGCAACATATGTTGCCATCCAAGCAACGTTACCATGGACGCCCCTGCTTATTTCAGCAAGACAATGCCAAGCCACGTGTTACAACAGCATGGCTTCATAGTAAAAGAGTGCAGGTACTAGACTGGCCTGCCTGTAGTCTATACCTGTCTCCCATTGACAATGTGTGGCGCATTATGAAGCCTAAAATAACACAACGGAGACCCCAGACTGTTGAACAACTTAAGCTGTACATCAAGCAAGAATGGGAAATAATTCCACCTGAAAAGCTTCAAAAATGTGTCTCCTCAGTTCCCAAACATTTACTGAGTGTTGTTAAAAGGAAAGGCCATGTAACACAGTGGTAAAAATGCCCCTGTGCCAACTTTTTTGCAATGTGTTGCTGCCATTAAATTGTAAGTTAATGATTATTTGCAAAAAAAAATTTAGTTTCTCAGTTCGAACATTAAATATCTTGTCTTTGCAGTCTATTCAATTGAACATAAGTTGAAAAGGATTTGCAAATCATTGTATTCTGTTTTTATTTACCATTTATGTCCCAACTTCACTGGTTTTGGGTTTTGTAGATGAATCCAAAAATAAACTGCAATATGTTTCAAAACTTGTGCTGTCCAGGCAATAAACAACCGAAACACAAATAAAATGATCTTGGTGAGTTGAGATTGACATGGAAGAATAGTGTGAATGTGGTTATAATTCTATTGTGTGTGTGCGCGTATGTGTGTGTGTGTGTGTGTGCGTGTACAAACGTAAAATCATCATCAAAACAGGGCCTTTTTGTGGTGATTTGCTGTAAAAAAAAAAAAGTCAAACCGCAAGGGGTTCGATGACAGAAAAGACTTAAGAACATAAAAAAACATAAAAAATAATGAAAAACATAATATCTGTGGTTAAATCTGAAGTTGTTGAGGAGATTATAACTTAATCTTAAAAACGGGGGGAAAAAATGCTTACTTGAGCAGGACCATTTTTGGTCCCCAAGAGGTTAAATGGTTACCTAATGTTAAGGTACCTTATATCAGAAGAAGCCAACGTCACTAAAGGACACAGGGTCAACCAAGACGACAGGCCAACTATTTACACCACGGCTGTGTAAGAATTATGACTGCCCTCAGAGGGCCACATATAACAGTAAATATATATCATAAATATAAACGTACAATAGCCTCTTTACACAATTTGCATTGGCAACTGTTTTTTTTATTATATGTTTTCAGAGGTGGGTAGAGTAGCCAGAAATTGTACTCAAGTAAGAGTACTGTTACTTTAGAGATTTATTACTCAAGTAAAAGTAAGGAGTAGTCACACAAATATTTACTTGAGTAAAAATAAAAAGTATGTTGTGAAAAAACTACTCAAGTACTGAGTAACTGATGAGTAAAATGTTCGTTTAATGATGACGGCAACAAATAATGCACAAAAACATAAAAATAGCAATGAGATTCAGAGCCAGGAATATCTCTTAAGCAACTAAAACAATAATATATATTAAATAATAATACATTAACATAAAAAAATTAAGGTAAATTGAGCCACAATAACTTAACAGCACCATAGGCTCAGTAGGCAGATATTACAAAGGAAAATAACAAGTTAGCCTTTACGCAAACCATAAACTGATAGGTGTGGGCTGCACCTGGGAACACACTGTGCACTTCTGATTGGTGTTTCTATGCATGCGTGAGTGTGTGTGCGACTATGCGTGTGAGTGTGTGTGTCTCGGTCTGTCTATGAGGCTGCAGTGCATTAATAAATGTCCCCACACGATGTACATTTGACAGTGATTCATAGCAGGGAAGCTAACATCGGCCTACGGTGACAGCCAAAATATCTACTAATTTTACTTACCGCGATGTGCTTCCTCAAATTTGACGTTGAGTTCATGTAAGCTTAAGCTTGTTAATCATGTGACCGCCTGGCTCTGTTTGATTGGTGAAACGGAGTCAAACGTCACCAGTGACTGCATTTGATTGGTGAAACCCAGGCAGGCGATAGATCCTACTTTGAAGGTCTGTCTGACAAACCAAAACAAACAAAGCGTGCATTAACAGATCGATAAAAATCAGTAGCGAGTAGCGAGCTGAATGTAGATAAATGGAGCGGAGTAAAAGTAGCGTTTCTTCTCTATAAATATACTCAAGTAAAAGTAAAAGTATGTTGCATTAAAACTACTCTTAGAAGTACAATTTATCCCAAAAGTTACTCAAGTAGATGTAACGGAGTAAATGTAGCGCGTTACTACCCACCTCTGTATGTTTTACAGATTGATGGATAATTTGCTCTGAAAAGTCAAGGTGACTGAAAGTACCGATTTTCCAGCCTATAAGCCGCTATGTTTTTCCCACGCTTTGAACCCTAATTCAGTGTTTTTCAACCTCTGTGCCCCGTCAAGTGTGCTGTGAGATATTGTCTGGTGTGCCGTGGGAAATTAAGCAACTTCACCTAATTCAGGGGTCGGCAACCCGCGGCTCCGGAGCCGCATGCCGCTCCTTGACCACTATGATGCGGCTCAGCTACATACATGCCGACCCCCCCGATTTTCCCAGGAGACTTATGGATCTCAGTGTCCCTCATAGATTACTCCCAGGGAAAAAATAATCCTATTTACACTGTAATTACTAAATAAAGGGCGTGCCCTAATTGCACTGCAGTAATTGTCCTCTATAGCATTTACATACAGCGTGCCAGTCCAGCCACATGTTGCATGTTGTTATTACTTGCACACACAGGAGACAGCAAAGCATACTTAGTCATCAGCCACACAGCTTACACTGACGGTAGCCGTATCAAACAACTTTAACATTGTTACGTTACAAATATGCGCCACACTGTGAACCCACACCAAAAAAGAATGAAAAACACATTTCTGGAGAACATCCCACCGTAACACAACATAAACACAACACAACCATTACCCAGAATCCCATGCAGCCCTAACTCTTCCGGTCTACATTATACACCCCCGCTACCACCAAATCCCCCCACACATCAACCCCCCCGCCCCCTCTCCGTGCGTTGGTTGAGCGGAAGAGTTAGGGCTGCATGGGATTCTGGGTATTGGTACCGTCAGTGTAAGATGTGTGGCTGCTGAGTTAGTACGCCTTGCTGTCACTTACGCGAGCAAGCTGAAATTGCATTCTACGTGTGGTCGAGCAGGTACACTGTTAGGGCAGACTGTAGAGGGCGCCAAATGCAGTGTCATCACGCTCTGATATTCGGGAGTCTCCCGGGAAAAATGAGAGGGTTGGCAAGTATGACGCTATCAAGCGCCATTCATTCAAAACTCGCGGGCTGCACTAACATCAAATTTCCACATTAAAGTGCGTGCCGGTGCGTGTGTCGGAGACCCCTAGTTAACAAAGCACAAAGCATTTAAGCTTTGTATGCGGTGTTTTTCATTTTAAATTTAAATTTTTTTTTTGTGGCTCCCATTACTTTCTTTAATTTGTGAAACTTGCCAAAATGGCTCTTTGAGTGGTAAAGGTTGCCGACCCCTGACCTAATTGGTCCCAAAAATATTTTTTGCGAATCAATATTTATAATCTGCAAAACATTTGCCGTTGTCGAGTGTATGTGCTGTATAGAACTCGGCAGGGTAACCGTGTAATACTCCATATCAGTAGGTGGTGCCAGGTAGTTCATTGCTTTGTAGAAGTCGGTACGCGTCGGGTGAGACGAGGATGGTTTGTCGTGATCCCAATATGCAGAGCACAGCGGAAGACGGCGTGCAGGTAAAAAGGTATGTAACGCTTAAACCAAAAATAAACTAAATGCAAGTTCCGCTAGGAAAAGGCACTGAAGCATAGGGCTATGCAAAACGAAAGTAAAACTGAACTGGCTACAAAGTACACAAAAACAGAATGCTGGACGACAGCAAAGACTTACAGCGTGTGGAGCAGAGATGGCGTCCACAAAGTACATCTGTACATGACATGACAATCAACAATGTCCCCACAAAGAAGGATAGCGTGCGCACAACTGAAATAGTCTTGTTTGCCGACACAAAGCAGGTCAGGCAAAAGCACTCAAAGTGCTACAGGAAAACACCAACAAAACAGGAAGGGCCACCAAAATAACAGCGCAAGACAGGAACTAAAGCACTACACACAGGAAAACAACAACAAACTCAAATAAAGCACGACGACCTGGTGGAGTTTAATTTTTTAACGTTTTCTGCTGGTGGTGTGCCTCCGTATTTTCTTTATTAAAAAAATGTGCCTTGGCTAAAAAAAAGGTTGAAAAACACTGCCCTAATTTATGGATTTTCCTTCGCTAACAGCCGTTATTGTTTTGTATTCAACAAATCTTTCGGACGAGTTCGCTCAATGTAGGTGCTGAGGGTTGAAAATGTGCCTTCAACCGGAAGTATAATGTTTCTGCTCGAAAAGATTCTTTAGTCATCAATCCAAGCACCATTTGTGAGTTTTACAATATAACTAAAACAATTCATTCTGACTTAACCGCCCCTTGTGTGATGTCAGTAGGAGTGTTTTAATTCATATTTGTGCGTGCTATTGTAATGTACTCAAGCATGTATCGCTAGCATTAGCAAATATGCTAACACGTTACAAGTGTCTGTGCTAGTATTATTAACTTGCAATGACGTTAATTTTGTATTGTTTCATAAATTCACCAAAACGTCACCGTGGAGTTATTGAGTCTGTTTAGCTGATTGGAGAGCTAGCTTCCTCAGCTCGTGGGTCCATGACGATGACCACTGTTTTGTTTGATCAGCCGTTTTACTGCCGCGTGACAGGCACCGTTTGAAAACAGTTACGGTATTGTGGAGAATGCATATATATTTAAGAGTTCTTTCTTTATTCATAGTCATGTTTAAAGCAGCCAATATTTTCCCATGTGTACACTTTGTGCTTGTATCTTATGTCCGCAAGTAAACTCTTGAAGGCGTTGGAATGTGTACTGGGAGTATGATGTACTCCCTTTTTACCTTACCAGTTTAGAACAATAAGGCTGTATTCCTTTCTGGGCGGGAGGTGGGCTGTTTTCGTACTAAATAAGCTGTCTCTTTCTGTTTGATTTTTAGGCCGCTTCTAAGTGCCGCTATTAACTCATTGTAAGGCTGGTCTCCTAAAGTTTTAGTAAAACTTGGTAATATTCCAAGTCCAAGTCCGAGTCCATGGTTCTCGCCCGGAAAAGGGTGAAGTGCCATTTCCGGGTCGCGGAGGAGACCCTGCCCCAAGTGGAGGAGTTCAAGTACCTCGGAGTCTTGTTCACGAGTGAGGGAAGAGTGGATCGTGAGATCGACAGGCGGATCGGTGCGGCGTCCTCAGTAATGCGGATGCTGTATCGAGCCGTTGTGGTGAAGAAGGAGCTGAGCCGGAAGGCAAAGCTCTCAATTTACCGGTCGATCTACGTTCCCATCCTCACCTATGGTCATGAGCTTTGGGTTATGACCGAAAGGACAAGATCACGGGTACAAGAGGCCGAAATGAGTTTCCTCCGCCGGGTGGCGGGGCTCTCCCTTAGAGATAGGGTGAGAAGCTCTGCCATCCGGGGGGAGCTCAAAGTAAAGCCGCTGCTCCTCCACATCGAGAGGAGCCAGATGAGGTGGTTCGGGCATCTGGTCAGGATGCCACCCGAACGCCTCCCTAGGGAGGTGTTTAGGGCACGTCCGACCGGTAGGAGGCCACGGGGAAGACCCAGGACACGTTGGGAAGACTATGTCTCCCGGCTGGCCTGGGAACGCCTCGGGATCCCCCGGGAAGAACTGGACGAAGCGGCTGGGGAAAGGGAAGTCTGGGTTTCCCTGCTTAGGCTGCTGCCTCCACGACCCGACCTCGGATAAGCGGAAGAAGATGGATGGATGGATAGATGGTAATATTCCTATTCTGTCTTGATGGTCCTTCTTACTCAACATATACAGTATGTCATCCGAAAGAATTTGGGATTGACCAGTGATTTTTATTCCCTGAGGAAGACTGGTCTGACACAACAGTATGTAAATAAACATTTACAAAATCTCTTGTACTGGTATATATCTGCGGCTTATAGTCCGGTGCGGCTAATATATAGAAAATATAGATTTCTTCTAAAATACCGGTGCTATCCATAGCTAAGTAAATACTGTATTTATTTTAATTTTAAATGACGTGGAAGGTCACTTTAAATGATGTGGCGGCTGCCTTTAAATGACGTGGCGGGCCAGATCTGGCCCCCGGGCCTTGGGTTTGACACAGGTGATTTACACGGTCCCTGCAAGGCATGGTGGGAATTCCTGCAGCCACTAACGCCACTGCACACATGTAGAATGGGAAGCTTTGCTTTTTGGACTCCGCTCTCTGCGTGTTGCCTCGTTTGTGTACGCCAAACATTTAAATCCACTGGGATGTTTTTAAGGAAGCAGATGTTGGCATCAAACAGGGCGCCGGCTTGCTAAAGCACGGTTAAATGACATTCCAGCAGTCATGACCATTCTTACGCAACTCCAGTCACCACAGCTGGAGGGGATAAACACGAGGTATCGCGTGATATCAACGCATTATCCTCATTAAAACTGGCAGTCTAGCCTTAAGAGCACATGCTCGGCCCTGGAGCTTCTCTTCTTCACCACATATTGTTTCATGAATTGGAATCATCTGAGGACTGAGGGCTTGGTGGATCTATCCAAACATCAAAACAGTTGTCTTTTTACAAAAAAGGAGGTATTTATGGGCAAAAATCCAAAGAATTTGAATTGTTACGTCGGGGTTGCACACATGGAAGCAGCGTGCAAGTTCAGTTCAGTTCAGTTTCAGTTTATTTGGAACATACGATGTAATGCAGGGGTGTCCAAACGTTTTCTACTGAGGGCCGCATACGGAAAAATTAAAGCCTGCGGGGGCCATTTTGATAGTTTTCATTTTCAAATCATAACAAAATATATGGATTTTTTTTTTTTTTTTTACCTTTAGGGCTCCCGGGGACCATAAAGGGTCTAAGTCATTAAAATGTTAAAAACAAGTCAAATTATTTTTTTATTTAACGCTTACAGCACATCTCTACAGTATATCAACTTCAGGTTGATATAAAATGAAAAAAATAAAAAAGATTTTATGCCTTTTCTGTCAAGACAACTTTGTTTTTTACAATAAAACTGAAATATGCAGTATTTCCCCCACTGCCCAAAACCATCAGAAAGCAATGTTTGATATGAAGTAATTAGAGCCTTAAAACATCAATAAGGCAAGACACCATTGATATTAATTCATAGTTATTTTTGAGTAATCACAGTGAAAAGATTAAAAAAAATCCCAATAAATATATTTAGGATACAAAAGGTGCCCCACTCATAAAGTGATACATTTGTATTAGTTTTTTTTTTTAACTTTCAACACTTAAGTTACGAGATCAACTTCAGATATATCTGTCGATTTTACGTTTGAACTATTATTTTGTTTGTTTTATGCTCTTTTGTCAAAGAGTTGATGTTTTTGTATGGCAACCACACAATATATGCAATATTTTCCACATAAAACATTTTAAAGTGAAATATTTGAAATAATTGGAGCCTTGGATAGGTCAATAATTCATTATAACATTGTTTTTTTTTTGAGCAATGGCAAAAAAGGAAAAATAAAGATAAACAAAAGAGAAAATAAACAGCTTGCATGGCAGCTTTGTGTCAACATTGCAACTTTTTCTAGTTAGATTTCACCTCATTCTACTTTTTTTAATGTTTTTTAAAAATTTTTGCAATAGCATTTCCAGAATGTGTGGCGGGCCGGTAAACAATTAGCTGCGGGCAGCAAATGGCCCCCGGGCCGCACTTTGGACACCCCTGATGTAATGCATCAATTTTCATACTTGCCAACCTTGAGACCTCCGATTTCGGGAGGTGGGGAGGGGGCGTGGTTGGGGGCGGGGTGCGTGGTTGGGGGCGGGGTTGACTTGACTTGACTTTATTTATTCATGCTTGCAGTGGAGCCAAGGCCCCACTGAAAAAACAGCTGAACTTTACAATGAATATTAAACAAACAAAGATTTTAAAAAATTAAAAGAACAGACAGTATTTTATATAAAAAAAAACATTTTCATTTTCAGGGCAACAGCAGCATGGAAACTATTAGCATTCTGGTATATGACTGTATTACTTATTTAATTAGATAGTATTATTATACAGTTTTGCAGGGTACAGTTTTTAAGTCTCTTTGTCTTGGCTTTGGGCTCGGGTTCAGCCAGCTTATGTTGGTTCCTCAATGTCCTGGCAGTGCGGCTGCCTCGTGTTGGAGGTAGCAGGTCATGCAGAGGGTGTTGCTCATCATGCACATCCCTGACCAGCTTCACTGCAGCCTCCTCTCTCCTGGTCTGGAGTGATGGTAGGGGTTGTGAGATGTTTCCAGCTCTCCTCGTAATGATTTTACAGGCACGTTTCTGGACTCGCTCTAGCTCTGCCTGTTGTTTTTTGGAGCAGCCCACTAAGAGCACTGAGCTATATTCCAGACACGGCCTGATGAGAGTGGTGTAGATGGTAACAAGGTCGTCTGCAGGTAGTCCATGTCTGGCCATGACTGTGAGGTAGTGCAGCCGCTTGGAGGCGGTTTTTATTGCCTTCTCTATGTGCACATCTCCATTCAGGTTTTGATCGAGGTGGTAACCCAGGTACTTTGTTGTTTCCACGACAGGGACCTCCTGTCCCCCCAACATAGTGCAGGAGGTTGTGATGGATTTCGGGCAAAACATATCCGGAGTTCTACCGACTTTTTCCCGTTGAGTATCATTTTCTTATTTGCTGCCCATTCATCCAGCCTTTGTGCCTCCTGGCACATCGTTGTGTCTGACATGATGTTGGATGTGGGGATCGCTCTCGATAGCCCGATGTCGTCTGCATATCCGACATCAAGGGTGTCCTCAAAAACAGCATCCCGGGTGGCCGTGTAAAGGAGGAAGACATATGGGGACACAACACCCCCTTGTGGCACCCCAGATGTAACTTCAATCCAGGGACTGTGAGCTCCATTTGCCACCACTCTCTGTCTCCTTCCTGAGATGTAACTATGTAGCCAGGCTGTCAGATATGGGCACAGTCCTAGGTCCGGTATGTTTTGCATCAGGATCCCATGGTCAATTACATCAAAAGCTCTCGACATATCTGCCAACAGTACTCTCACCATCGTTGGTTTGGAATCGGTTTCGGTAAGCCAGGTGTGCATTGCCCTGACTAGAGCCGTTGTAGTACTGTGCTTAGGCAGATATGCATATTGATTTTTACATACGTCAAGCACTGTTGGCATAAGCTTTTTCAACACAAAACGTTCTATTGTTTTCCCCACACAAGAAGTTAGTGAGATAGGATGCCAGTTTGAGATTGAGCCAGGGTCTTGGCCTTTGGGTATGGGACAGACATTTGACTCCTTCCATACATCGGGGACACACCCCTGTTGGAAAGAGCAGTTGGCCAGATGTGTGATGACCGGTGCCAGGTCCTCTGCATGTTATTTCAGCAGCCAGGTGGGAATGCCATCCAGCCCACTTGCTTTCTGGGGCCCAGCCGAGTGAGGGCTAGCTTCATCTCACCTATGCTACAGATGTCACTTGGTGTAGCTCTTGGTAGGGGATAGACACAATAGGTCGTTGCTTTAGTCCACGACTCCGCAAAGAAGTTGTTCAGGGCTTCTGCAGTTTTGTCCTCTTCAACTTCTTGTATTTTGATTATTCCATCAGTTGATGATTTAGCGCGTCCTAGTCCTTTATTTATATAGTCCCACCACTCTTTGGGGTTCTTTTTCTTTAGGTTTTGCATTTCATTTTTATAATATCTAGTTTTTGCCTTGCGTATAAGTCTTTGGACGGAGTTTCTGATTCCTCTCCATTTTCCCACTTTACCCCATTTATTGTGGGCTTTTTGTCTTTTCTTTATAGCCTGTTTTATTTTCTCTGCCATCCATGGTTTGTCCGCATTTGTAATTTTTTTCAGTCGCACAGGCATGCATATGTCCATTGCTGTCTGGATATAGTTGTTAAAACTTGCTGCTTTGGCAGTGACGTCCACAGCCTCATAGACAGCAGACCAGTCAGTCATAGCAATGCATGTTGACAGAGCCTCTTTTCTTTCTGTGGTCACTAATCGAGCCCTCCCTCCTCTTCACCTGTTGTTTCTGCCCTGTTGTATTCACTGGGCTCAGCACCAAGCACTTGTGGTCGCTTGCACCTAGGGGGGCAAGGGTGGTTGGGGGGCTGTAGAAGTTAGCCATGTTTGTATAATTTTTTGTCAAATATATATATATATATATATATATATATGTATATATATATATATCTACATCCTGAAAATATGCAAACAAAACTGTGTTTAGATAATTGATACTTCAAACTTGCATAAATAAATCTTAAGGAATATAACATAACTTGGCTTCTGAGAGCTTCAAAATGTAATGAATAAATTGCTAAAGTTGTTGATAAACAAGCAATTATTTTAATCATTAAATATGGTGATTTTAAATGAATTATTGGGATCATTTCAAATTAATTATTTCAAATATGTTTATTTTAGTGTATAATTCTATGGCTGGATGTAATAAGGAGTCAGAAAAAATACAAATAAAAATGCAATTAATTTTGATGTTTTTAGCAAAATATAGCAAAAATTTATTTTTTTAATTAATAAATATATTTATTTTTAGGTAAGATAAACATAATAATACAATTTATCTCTAGTCTGGATGATTTAGTTCTTGTCACCCTGTTGTCCTCCCGTCTCTTCCCCAAGGATGGCTCCATGAGCTGGGCAAACGCCTGGAGATGCCCTACACTGAAAAAAAATTATTTTTTTGGCCTTGTAATTGTTACAATGGATATTAATTTAAATTTTACAAGGATTTATTATTTCACTTATTTTACTTTAAAATCTCACTTTTTATTTAATGTCTTACTTGATGGTTGTCTGTAACTTTGTATCCTCACTTTTATATGTAAATTTGATCATTCACTCCAAGTAATATTTACTTAACTAATATATTGATTTTACAACCTAATACCAGAAAGTAAAATATACTTGGGTAATAGCAGTGAACCTCGCCACCTTGTGGCCACTCAGCGCATGCGTCAGAGGGTCGTTTGCGCTTTTTCCTCTCAGACATGGAGGACAGAAGATGGCTGGACAGTCATTTAACAAGAAAGTTCATGGATATGGAGCCACATGGGTAGGTTATATGCTTAATTAACTTTGTACGTCACCTTTGCTTATCTGTTCAAGTCAGTGTTGGAATATGGAATACTTAACGTTAGCATTAGCTAACCCGTTTAGCCTGCCAGCTAGCTAGCTAGCTAACAACTGCAAACTTGGCATTGTGGCACGCGGCTACTTTGTTGGATGTTTACGGTTGCAGAACAGGAGATTTTTATTTTTACTAAACCTGTAACAACAATTGTCTTTATTTTGCCTAATTGTAAGTAAGTGCCCCGACCACTAATCAGAGGCAGGTGATAATAATCAGCAACCATGGCAACAAAGAAACCAACCAGGTTGCTGAAACCGAACTAAATCATGAACTAAGGAAATACTAAAACTAAACAAAACATGATCATGACATGAATGACAGTCATAATAGTTAACCCTATGTTTTCCCCAATAAACTCACATATTTTGCCCTTCTTTCCTGGTGCCCTCCCATTATAAAATATTTGCTGTAAATTTTCTATTTAAAAAAAGTTTTTCATAATTTTCCCCCTTATCTTTAAAGGCAAATGTTGACGGGTATGATGAGTATGGTATTTTTAATTTTGTTGTTGTTTGTGTTTTGCACTGTTGTCTTTATTTTGCCTAATTGTATGTATTAGGTTAATAATGCAATTATTTTTAGGGATGTACAATACATTTCAGACACATAATTATTGGGCCTATTATGAAATCATACCGATAAATCCGATATATATATTTTTTAAATGCTCCAATCTGACAAGATTACCCGCACTGTGCTTTAAATGGTTAGGGCAAGGGTCAAAAACCCCGCGGCTCTTTAGTGCCACTCTAGTGGCTGACTGGAGCATTTTTTAAACAGGATTGAAAATGGAAAAAGATGGGGGGAAATAATTTTTTTGTTTTAGTATGTCTTTTGTTTGAGGACAAACATGACACAAACCTTCCCAATTGTTAGAAAGCCCACTGTTTAATATGTTTGTGTGTATGCTTCTCTGATGAGAGTACTTGATGAACATCGTTTTCGGCGGTTCTTGAACTCACCATAGTGTGGACTGTGACGCAACAGTTTGTTTACATGTAAAATCTTCACCTCCCTGCGATGAGGTGGCGACTTGTCCAAGGTGTACCCCTGGTATTTTTTTCAATGCAAATAGTCAAATTTTATTTTACACTGTTATTCTTTCCATTTGTTTCAGGTTCAGTTGTCTTTTGTGGATTAGTAGAGGCAGATCTTCCTGTTGACTTATCCGAGGAAATGAAAGTGCCCTATTTTTTTTTTATATATATGCAGTTGTTCAATATGAAAAACAAAACAATGCAAGGAAATGAAAGTTGCTTATTCTGTTTTTATATTAAGTTGCGCAATAAAAAACTAATGCAAGGAAATGGACCGAACTTTATAAAGTCATTTATGCACACACACACGCACATACTTGGGAAACAAATATGCATAACTATAGGCGTCTATAGATATATTGATGTATTAAAGATAAAATAAAAAAAATCGGATTAATCCCACTTTAGTCATGATTAATCACAGGTTATTAGTCGCTTGCATAATCTAAATTAATTTTTTTAAAAAGCTCAATATTCAGACACAAATGCACTTTAATTATCAGAATGTCACAAAGGAAAATGTTTTAAATGCTTCATTTGAATGCACGTCATCTATTTGCTCAAAACTTGGCAACAGTTTATTCCAAGTCCAGTCAGGGCGTATTTTGAAAGGAAATGAAATGAAAGTCTCTTTGACGTATGCAATGACCCGATCACTGATGGTATGACAAGACGGGCCAACTTAACCATCCGTGGTTAAGATAGCGGAGCATGTACAGTCAAAATAAACTGCGTGATTAATCTGCGTATATTCATGATTAATGCAATATTTTTTTGTGATCAGCAGCATGGCTCAGGTGCTAGAGTGGTTTGCCCCCAATCCTCGGTCCACCTGTGACCGTGTCGAAGATACTGATCCCCCAGTTGCTCCTGATGCTGCGTCATCAGTAGGTAAATGTGGTAATAACGTAATACAAGTATCATCAATTAGTCACATGACTTAACTCCACAGTCCTAAAATTATTATGTAATAATACAAATAAAACATATGCAATATTATTTATATTTTGTTGAAAACATATTTTTATTTATAATGATATTTTTACCAGTTTTTATTCTGGTCATGATCATCGCTCATTCATTATGAGAAAGTGAATGGTTTTTAATACAAACAAGGCATACAACACGGGAGAGACATATAAATATGAATCAAGCATGCATTCAGCAAAATAAATCGTTTACACGTATTCATTGAAATATTATACATGCACCTTTATTTGCATTTGTTGACATTTGGTCGTTTATTTAAACAAAACCTTGAGAAATTTCAAGCAAAAAACTGCATCTGCATTGGCAAATGCTGGAGTTAAGTCTCTCCCTCTCTTTAAAAACTAGTGACGCCTTTGTTTTTAACTTTAATTAACTTGAACGCATCACTGTTGTGGGCAATGAGATGCAAAAGTGAAACTTGTACATAACTTTCTCCTATGTGGTCATGGATTCGTTATATTTTTACCTTTAGTCTGTCACTTCATCCTTCTTCCAAAATGCTGGTGCTGTGTGTGAATGCTTTAAAGGTGAGCTTTGATGACGTTACGACGTCTGTGTTGAATGAAGTGCTTGAAGTCAGGTCCGCCTGTCCAGATGGAACAAACCATTTTGCACTTTTGATAGGTGATACAGAAGTGTTAGACCAGGGGTCAGCAACCGGCATGCGGCTCTTAAGCGTCGCCTTAGTGGCTCCCTGGACCCCTTTCAGAAATGTGTGAAAATAGAACATTTTTTGTTTTAATATATTTTCTGTAGGCCTTGCCCACATGCCGGCAAGGCTGTAGGCGATCAGCAATCAGCGCACCTGGACCTGATGAGAGGGAGCTGTATAAAGGACCAGTGGACCCAAGGATCCAGGGGGGAACTTAGTTTACCCTTGGTGTACCGTAAGCTGAAGACATATGCTCTCTCTCTCTCTCTCTCTCTCTCTCTGCGTTTTCCCTCAGTGTCTGACGTCCTTGTTTGTTCTCCCGTAGTTCCTTCCCAAGTCTTACCAGTTGTTTCCCCCGTGGTTTTGGACTGCCTTCCTCGATCCTCGACCCTCGCTCTGGACACGGACTCTGATGCCTCTCTCTGCCCCACGAACCTCATGCGGATCACAGACCCCTTTTGCCTAGCCCCCTTTGGATTTGTCTGCTTCCTCATCTAACATCACGGTTAATACACAACAGCTAACTACACACATAGTCTAACACCAATCACTCTTGGATTTTGTCACACACTCCATTTCCTTAATTTAGTTAGTAATGTTTTGTATTATATATATGTATATATATATATATATATATATATATATATATATATATATATATATATATATATATATATATATATATATATATATATATATATATATATATATATATATATATATATATATAAATATATATATATATATAATACAAAACGAGGAGGCGTGGGCGGCGAGCGAGCAGCGAGGCGGGGCGCGCCGGGAGCGACGCCACAATCATTACAAGGTGCGTGGATCGCTCAGCTGGGGACAATTTCATTATCCTCTCGCACTGTATAAAAGGGCGGGAGCTGTAAACGTCAGAGAGAGAGGCTGAGTGAGGAGAAGGAGCCAGAGAGAAGCGGATGCCGAGCGAGAGCGGGAAAGACCGCACAGAGGACGACGACGCACGCAGCTGGGAAGCTGGAGCGGAGGAGCGAGGAGAAAGAGACTGAGAGCGCAAGGGAGACGACGACGTGCTGCTGGAAAGCAGACGGAGGAGCGAGCAGAAGAATGGAAAGGTTGAAAAGACACCCGTAAGAGACTTTCTTGTCGAAAAATAAAGAAGTCTAAACCTGCCCGCAACATGTCTTTCCTTGGTGGTTCGTGGAACCCGCACGAGAGCACGGAACTGTCACAATATATATATATATATATATATATATATATATATATATATATATATATATATATATATCAGTGGCGTGCGGTGAGGTTCATGTCAGGTGAGGCACTGACTTCATCACAGTCAGATTTACAAACATATGAACCCTAAAGAGTATCTTATTCACCATTTGATTGGCAGCAGTTAACGGGTTATGTTTAAAAGCTCATACCAGCATTCTTCCCTGCTTGGCACTCAGCATCAAGGGTTGGAATTGGGGGTTAAATCACCAAAAATTATTCCCAGGCACGGCGCCGCTGCTGCCCACTGCTCCCCTCACCTCCCAGGGGGTGAACAAGGGGATGGGTCAAATGCAGAGGACAAATTTCACCACACCAAGTGTGTGTGTGACAATCATTGGTATACTTAACTTTAACTTTACACTTACAAACTGTAGCACACAAAAAAGCACATTTAATAAAAAAACCGTTATTATGGTCTTACCTTTACTTAAAAGTGCGGGAGCAGTGGTGTTCGTGTTGGAGGAATTGTGAATGAATGAAATATGAAATCCGTGCTGCAGTCTGCAGGTGTACCTAATGTTGTGTCCCTGCTCACGGCTCCTCCGGCGCGCCGCGCGGGCATTGTTGTTTTTGCACTTTTTGGCTTCTTGTTAAGTGACTTTTTTTGGGCGGATTCGGTCTTGCACGTGGAGGGTTTGGGTGTGGGCTTTGGCTAGTGTGGCGCTCCCGTCGGGCGGTGCATTCTGCGGCGGAGGTGCTTGGCACCAGGAGGCGGGGTTCTGAGACGAGCCTCCAGTTTTATGATCGCTCAGCACAAGCAATATGTTACACACATACAGTTGTTGACAAAATACACTGTACATTATATACCTCAGCTAACTAAACTATGGAAATGTATAATATAATTCATATAGCAATACGGTCTCACTGCACAGCAGCTCAGCAGTTAGCCGAGTCATTGTGCACAATCCATGTTGAGGGCGAGGCACAACGCAGTGACGTGCCTCAACTGGCTGCTGATCACCGCACCGTCTCTTCTCAGCATTTGAACGGCAAATGTGAAAATAAAAATAAAAATAATCTAAAACTGGTGAAGTTAAATGGAAAATAACTTTAGTATAATCACTGGATACATATAACAATTTAATTAATTTTTTTTCTTTTTACTTTTTTTTCTTCTTTCCATCTCTCTAGTGACTGCACGCCACTGATATATGTATGTATATATATATATATATATATATATATATATATATATATATATATATATATATATATATATATATATATATATATATATATATATATATATATATATATATATATATATATATATATATATATATATATATATACATATACCGTAATTTCTGGACTATAAGCCGCTACTTTTTCCCCTCGTTCTGGTCCCTGCGGCTTATACAAGGGTGCGGCTTATTTACGGCCTGTTCTTCTCCGACACCGACGAAGACGATGACACAATGATTAAAGACTGACTTTTCATATACCGGTAGGCTGGTTATTTTGATAACGTACAGGCGAGCACTTTGTATTACTTTGCACCGTTGTATTATTTGTACTCTGCACGAATGCTGTTCGCCATGTCAAAGATGTGAAAGTTTGATTGAATGATTGAAAGATTTATTGTTAATAAATGGGACGCTTTGCGTTCCCAAACAGTCATCTCTGTCCCGACAATCCCCTCCGTGGTAGCAGGAACCCCTATATACTACGGTAATTACACATCAAAACCCTGCGGCTTATAGTCGGGTGCGGCTTATATATGGAGCAATCTGTATTTTCCCCTAAATTTAGCTGGTGCGGCTTATAGTCAGGTGCGGCTTATAGTCCGGAAATTACGGTATATACACTACCGTTCAAAAGTTTGGGGTCAACCAAACAATTTTGTGGAATAGCCTTCATTTCTAAGAACAAGAATAGACTGTCGAGTCTCAGATGAAAGTTCTCTTTTTCTGGCCATTTTGAGCGTTTATTTGACCCCACAAATGTGATGCTCCAGAAACTCAATCTGCTCAAAGGCAGGTCAGTTTTGTAGCTTCTGTAACGAGCTAAACTGTTTTCAGATGTGTGAACATGATTGCACAAGGGTTTTCTAATCATCAATTAGCCTTCTGAGCCAATGAGCAAACACATTGTACCATTAGAACACTGGAGTGATAGTTTCTGGAAATGGGCCTCTATACACCTATGTAGATATTGCACCAAAAACCAGACATTTGCAGCTAGAATAGTCATTTACCACATTAGCAATGTATAGAGTGTATTTATTTAAAGTTAAGACTAGTTTAAAGTTATCTTCATTGAAAAGTACAGTGCTTTTCCTTCAAAAATAAGGACATTTCATTGTGACCCAAACTTTTGAACGGTAGTGTATATATATAATTAATCATCTTTGAACATACTGCCCCCTGGTGTCTTTGCCGTCAACTCCCTCGGGAATACATAACAGCTGGAATATAAAGACAATATAACATACATCCATAAACATGGATGCATATGCAAAAGTGCAATATATTTATCTGTACAGTAATCTATTTATTTATATCTACACTTATTGCTCTTTCATCCTGCACTACAAAATGCAACAAAATGTCGTTCTTATCTGTACTGTACAGTTAAAGTGTGAATGACAGTAAAAAGGAAGTCTAAGTGTAATTGAAGAACTTCCAAGCATTGTTTTTGTTTATTGCATTTTATTGGTCTTGCTACAGTAGCTCCAGCGTGCTTCCTGCCTCCTACATCACTGATGTCCTAAACATCTGCTTGAACTTCTCCAAGTCCACTTTTTTCATGATGACGGCTTTGTGTTTCTTCTTCAGCAGTTCCATGTAGTCCAGCACCATCATGCCCCGGGTGCTGGCCCCTTGCAACTCCACCGTCACTGCCACCTGAGGGGCCCCACATTATATTTAAAAAAAACAACCACGTTTGCCTGGAATGAACAAATGAACCTCCGTGGTTTACCTCCTCGCTCTCTGTGATGAGTGTGTCATCCACGGCGGCGGCCAAAGCGTAGGAGTCGCAAGAATTGAACCCTTGTCCCGTGGTGATTTCTTTCTGATAATCTGCCGACTTGGATTTCTGTGATTGCATGCGGAGACATTTTTGTTACGTGTTGGGACGTACCTTACACGCTTAAGGCGGGTTTAAAGACTGCATATATGAGCCACACTCTGGGTAAGAACGAACGACAGTGCAACGCAAAGGTCAAAGCAAATTATAACGATGTGTTAGGACACAGCCCTTTGGCGATGCTTACCTCCGAGCTCAACCTTGAAATATTTTTCATGAACGCAGCTTTCGCCGTCTTCACTGCCAGCCACTCGTCATAAAAAGACTGAGGAGGAAAGATAGAGGTCACTTAAGACGTGAGAAAAAAAAAAATTCAGTCTAAGTCTGGGCCTCTGGAGAGGGGGTCCAGACTGAGGCCAAGGGGGAAAAAACCTCATAACCATAGTACACATAAACATGTGTGTAAAAGGGAAACATCAAATAACACAAAGGACATTAAAGACATTAAAAGAGCAGATCTGATGCAACCAGCCATTTCTACATACAGCTACAAAAGTAAAACAACAAAAAAAACATATACACTGTGGTGGCATCTAGAGAGGTCCGATAATATCGGCCTGCCGATATTATCAGCCGATAAATGCTTTAAAATGTGTTATCGGAAATTATCGGTATCGTTTTTTTTTATTATCGGTATCGTTTACTTTTATTTATTTATTTTTATTTTTTATTAAATCAACATAAAAAACACAAGATACACTTACAATTAGTGCACCAACCCAAAAAAAAACTCCCTCCCCCATTACCACTCATTCACACTCATTCACACAAAAGGGTTGTTTCTTTCTGTTATTAATATTCTGGTTCCTACATTATATATCAATATATATCAACACAGTCTGCAAGGGATACAGTCCGTAAGCACACATGATTGTGCGTGCTGCTGGTCCACTAATAGTACTAACCTTTAACAGTTAATTTTACTATCTTTCATTAATTACTAGTTTCTATGTAACTGTTTTTATAGTGTTTTACTTTCTTTTTTATTCAAGAAAATGTTTTTAATTTATTTATCTTATTTTATTTTATTTTATTTTTTAAAAAGGACCCTATCTTCACCATACCTGGTTTTCCAAATTAGGCATAATAATCTGTTGATTCCACGACTGTATATATCAGTATCGGTTGATATCGGTATCGGTAATTAAAGAGTTGGACAAAATCGGAATATCGGATATCGGCAAAAAAGCCATTATCGGACATCCCTAGTGGCATCTGAGGTGTTCTACGCCATCGTCTGCTGGGGTGGGGGTGGTTGGGGGGGGGGGGGGGGGGGGAGGGGGGGGGCGCATGGCCAGAGACAGGAGCAGACCCAACAAAGCCACCAAAGCAACCACCCTCGGCCGCTCACCAACTCTCGGCCACACGGCAAATACTGAAATCTAAGTAAGATTGAATATCTCAAATAAGGGTGATATTTGCTTATTTTCTGTCTGATAAGATAATTCTTCTCACTAAGCAGATTTTATGTTAGAGTGTTTTACTTGTTTTAAGGGTTTTGGTCTTAAATGATCTCAGTAAGATATTACAGCTTGTTGCTGAGATTTGATGACCTATATTGAGTAAAACATGCTTGAAACTAGAATATCAACTGTTGCAAAGCTGTGTCATCAACACTCACAAGTATAAAACTACTTTTTTAAAGTAATAATTTCTTATTTGAAGCATGAAATAAAAAATCCGAACTTTGACACAATTGTGTCTCATAATTAAAACAGATGACAGCCAAATGGACTTTGCTGTTTTATTTTCAATGAAACAATAGAACATACGTACTCATAAAGTAGTACAGTTGGCACAGTACAGTAAACTGACAGTTAATATTTAAACATTTAACATTTCTAACAATTTTGAACAGAGATAGTTCATGCACATTCAGATGAATTCTTCAAAATTACAATTAAAAATTTTTTGGCCGGGGCAGGGCTGTATATATGCGCACTAATTGACTGAAAGAGCACGCACTTGGCGCGATGATGTCATGTTATCGATGGAAAAATGCCTTTTTAGAGCATATGATTTGCCTGAGCGGCTAGGAGACCCCGAGAGTAACAAGCGCTTGCATTGTTGCCTTTCCATTAAGAACAATAAATTAGTTTTTAGTATAAGTTTGCTGGTTTCAAGAAATGTAATGCCAAGTGCATATCATTATGTCAAGATAATGGCACTAGCATTTACTTAATTTCAGAATATTTTTCAACATATTGAGAAAAAAGGTCTCTTTTTTTCTTTCTATCAAGAAAAGTGCACTTGTTATTAGTGAGAATATACTTATTTTAAGGTATTTTTGGGTTCATTGAAGTTAGCTAATTTACTTGTTTTGGAAAGTCTTGACAAGCCACATTTTCTTGTTCTATTGGCAGATAATTTTGCTTAGTTCAAATAAATTACCCCTAATTTTTGTATTTTTTCCCCTTGTTTTTCAACACTGAGTTTTTGCAGTGCAGTGTCCAGTCCGCATGACTCCCGTGAAAGATTCCTTCAAAAGGGCAGCACGCTCAGGGAGACACCATTTAGTTTCCATATTCCTCGTTGCACACATGCAGAAGTTGCACGAATTCCGGGAGGGTGCATGTCTTGTCAGAACATCGGCTCAAATTTGAGAGTAATGCAAAGAACGCATCGTCTTGCCCAGGGGTGTCAAAGTCAGGCCCGCGGGCCAGATCAATGAATTATCTACAGTCCCCGGGATGATATTTGATTAGTATTAAAACCGGCCCGCAGGCCACAGCCGCCTGTTGCTGTTTTGCACGCACCAATACTCCATCAGTGTTGGTGCTTGGAATTTTCAAAATGGGGTCCCCATCAAGTCATAAAAATGGGAACCCACAGTGAATTTTTTTTTGGGGTCCCACTTTTCTGTAAGTGTTTTGAAAACAAATGATAAATGTATGCATTATCCTGTTATATCTCACATTCTTTAATGTGTTTTGGAACAAGCTTGTCATAAACGTTCTAAAGATACTATTAAAATAAACAAAAACATAACAAAAGTGAAATAAAAAAGCTTAAAGGTGAAATGTAATTTAGAAAAAGTTGCAATGTTGACTAATAAAACAAAGCTGTTTTTTTTTTTTCAAAAGGTCATTGCTCCAAACATAATATTGAATCAAAATCAATGTTATTATGAATTATTGACCTCTCCAAGGTTCCTATTACGTCACATCAAATATTCCACTTTGAAAAATATTTTTGGTGGAAGATTTGGCATATTTTGTGTGTCTGCCATAAAAAACATAGTCTTGTTTGACAAAAAAGGGCGGAAAACAAACAAACAAAAAAAAACAACATAAAAAAAACTAAAACATTTTGAATCGAGGAATAGATCCGAAGTTGATGTAGACTCCAGAGATTTAAGCGCTAAATATAAAATGTATGTATGCCCTGGCACACCATTATCATCATTTCATGACCCAAGCAAAACACTTTTTACACTTTTATACTGAAATAAATACACCTACAACTTATTGAATAAAAACATAGAAAAAACTACCAGCAGCGGTAAAGTTCAGATCCATGAAGGAAAGAAGAAAGTGAATGAATGTTTATAACTGAATACATTTACATATGTATACGCATTTGTTTTCTTTTGTATTATCTTTTTTAATGAATTAAGTAACGTTTATGACAACCTTTTTCCAAAACACAATATAGAATGTGAGATACAACAGGATAATGCATACATTTGTCATTTGTTTTCAAAACGCTTACAAAAAAGTGGGACCCCAAAAATTTACTGTGGGACCCCATTTTTATGACTTGATGGGGTCCCTGGGACCCCATTTTGAAAATGCCTATCGCCAACACTGCTGTCAACAGAGGAGAAAAAATGCTTTATTTAAAAAAAAAAAAATTTATAAAGCAAGTTCGAGTATAATTGGCAAATGTTCACCTAGTCCCGGCCTTGGCACACATATATGTGTCTTCTTTTTGGGATTTCAGAATATGGTCAGCCTACAGTAAGTGGATGGAGGACTCACCCACGGCAGGCTGTTCCTGCAGGTAAACTCCCAGGAGGCGATGTAGGTGGGGCAGGTGTAGCGCTCCAACACGATGTGGGCGGCCTCCGTGTCGGCCACGAAGTTGAACTCCCCGCATATGGTGGTGTTCCCCCTGGCTGCACACGTCGCTTATTGAATCGGGGGATGCCAAGAACCTAAAGAGCGTGGGCATGCTTACACTCGATGTTGCCTCCCATGATGTAGAGAGCCTTGAGCTTCTTGGGAAGGGAAGGGTCCAGTTGCACGGCCACGGCGAGGTTGGTCAGAGGTGCCGTGGCCACCAGAGTCACCTGACACCACCAGAAGGCCGTGAGGACTTTGCCAAATGCAAAAGTATCAACGCTCGTCTTACCTCGCCTTGGTTTTGTTCGATCATTTCCACTAAAGCCTGGACACCTTTTTTCTCCTGCAGCAATTCCAGTCCCGGAGCATCTGGATCAGACACGTCCCCCAGCCCGTCTTTTCCGTGGTAATCGCTGGCGTGTCTCTGGTTGGACAGCAACGGCTCGGAGCATCCGGCGTACACTGGAATCTGCGGAATTTGGGACGGTCAGGAAACCCTCCGAAGCAGTTCCTCCGGCAATGATACTCACATCCAGTCTGTTGCAGACTTTCAGAACCCGGAGCGTGTTCTTCAGGACGCTCTCCAGGGGGGTGTTGCCATGGCAGCAGGTTATCCCCAATATCTCCACATTGGGGGTGGCCAGGGCTATCATGATGGCCTGGGCATCATCCACCCCCGTGTCCACATCCAGAATCAGCTTCTTTTTCATCCTGCGTCCAAGCAACAGAAACTGCAGACTCAGCACTAACACGTTTTTAAAACAGAATAATTAACTAATTAATTAGATGCCTGAAAAAAACATGTGCCTAAGTGACAGCGTTAAATCGAGAAGTGGTGCAATGGAAATAAAAAAGTTTTCAAACAACAAACAAATTAAATGATACAAAAATCCTCACCTGTGGCGCTGCAGCTTGCAAATGTGACTCACAACTCAAACTTGCAGAGCATCTTTTTAAAGAGCAAGAGGCTCTTATGCAACAGGCAACGCCCATGCCTGTGAGGCTATAATTATTATTTTTTGTTTCCAGTTTAAACGTAACACCACCCCTCGTGTGCTTCCCCCTTGCGAGGTAGAAGAGTGTTTCAAAATACAGCACCGCTTGCTAAATCCTCCGTCAACACTCTTGCAGAAAACACATTCAGAGAGAAGAAGCCACTCGTAAACTTCTCTTTGAGGGATAATACTTTTTGTCGGGAACATGCAAATGAACACAAGCGGCCATTTGATTAGGCACGACTAATACGTTCTTAATAACAACAACAAATAGTAAAGAGCCACTGTAGTGTTGCCCTGATACCAATATTTCGGTACCGGTACCAGTACCAAAATTATCTCGATACTTTTCGGTACTTTTCTAAATAAAGGGGACCACAAAATGCATCATTGGCTTTATTTTAACAAAAAATCTTAGGGTACATTAAACATATGTTTCTGATTGCAAGTTTGTCCTTCAATAAAATAGTGAACATACAAGACAACTTGTCTTTTAGTAGTAAGTAAACAAACAAAGGCTCCTATTTTAGTCTGCTGACATATGCAGTAACATATTGTGTCATTTATCATTCTATTATTTTGTCAACATTATTAAGGACAAGTGTCAGGAAATGAATTATTAATCTACTTGTTCATTTACTGTTAATATCTGCTTACTATCTCATTTAACATGTTCTATCTACACTTCTGTTAAAATGTAATAATCACTTATTCTTCCGTTGTTTGATACTTTACATTAGTTTTGGATGATACCACTGCAGGAGCCGAATAGAGAGCCATACTTGTATCTATGTTTATTTTATTATTTTTGAGTGATTGATGTGTGTATGTCAGTGTGCACCCTTTGCAGGTGGTGAAAAGTTCCCACGCAGGCCTATAGGGGCAGGAACGCGCTGGGTGCGTGACTGGCAGTCGGGCACCAGCATACCGTCTTTGACCTCACCTGTCTGTAGACATCGGCTTTACCATTTATTTTGTTTCCCGTATATATTCCGTTCCTTGATTTTAGTAAATAAAACAATCTTCAATTGCCCTGCTGGATCAGTTTGAATTAGTGGATGGATAGCGGGAAAAGGAAGAATAGGTGACAAGGAAGGCTGTGTATGGTGTGAGTCAGACAAGATGCCCGCGCCCCAAGTGGAACAAACATTTGAAACAAAGGGGTTATAGGAACAATCACTTCCAGAGTTTTATGCCACTTCAAGTTGTCAAAGACGGGCTGTGAAATACAGCCGACAGGATTGCGTACCAAACAGGAAGCAAGGCCAAAGCGCATGGTGCAGGTGAACAAGGGACTTCTTTCATTAAGGTTTCTGATGAACCATCAAACTCATTCGTTAAAAAAGACTCTATAGTAATATAAAGTGAGTTTTTCTGGACATTATCATGCAAGAAATGTTTATTTTTGGGACCGCGATCACTAATGATTGTTAAAGGCCTACTGAAACCCACTACTACTGACCACGCAGTCTGATAGTTTATATATCAATGTTGAAATCTTAACATTGCAACACATGCCAATACGGCCGGGTTAACTTATAAAGTGCAATTTTAAATTTCCCGCGAAACTTCCGGCTTCCTGTCGCTGTCCGGCTTGGCTGCGTGGGGGCGGTGGCCCCTAACCCTTTAAGCATAAGAGTTGTGTGATAAATTATACATAATTATTCTAACAAAGACAGCCTGCTGTTTCCTTTAACACACATCTATACATTTGGCCATTAAAAGTAATTAATTTCCAGGATTTATCTCACCTTCCGAGTAGCCTCTGATTTACTAATGTTTTCTCATGTTGTAAAAATGTGTAGAATAAATATACAATTTCAACATTTCTGTCAACGAAGATTTGCTTCAGCCTGTGACACATAGTCATTTTGATAGTAGGCTATTATAGCTAATATAGACACTTCCATTATGTGTTGCCTTCCTTATAAGACTTATATACGGCTTTTCATTTTTTGCGGCTCCAGACAGATTTGTTTTTTGTATTTTTGGTCCAATATGGCTCTTTCAACGTTTTGGGTTGCTGACCCCTGGGTTAGGGTGTACAAATCAAGTGCTTCTTTTCTCCTATGTACTGTTTAACTGGCATCAGTTAGGAAAGAATCAATAAAGTACTATCTATCTATCTATCTATCTATCTATCTATCTATCTATCTATCTATCTATCTATCTATCTATCTATCTATCTATCTATCTATCTATCTATCTATCTATCTATCTATCTGTCTATCTATCTATCTATCTATCTATCTACCTATCTATCTATCTATCTATCTATCTATCTATCTATCTATCTATCTATCTATCTATCTATCTATCTATCTATCTATCTATCTATCTATCTATCTATCTATCTATCTATCTGTCTATCTATCAATACTGTGGGACATATTTTGGAGGAAATCTTTTCATGTGCTATTTGCACCAAATCTTCTCCAAACATTCCGCGAGAGAAGATCGTACTTCAACACATCAAACCTTATCAGCCAACTGAAATGCCAACATTGCCGCAAATGTGTTTTGAAAGCCTACAAAGACGCCTACACTCCTGAAAGATTGCAAGTCAGGACCCTGTGGGTTAAAGCAATCTTTGGTTTTGTCATGGACAACCAGTTTTTTTTACTATGGTTGATGATATATTAGGTTAGGACAAATGTCATGTCTGTGTGATCATGTTTTGTTTTAGTCATGTTCGGTTTTGTTTTTGGACTCTTTGTGCACTTTTGTTTGTTTTGTCACCATAGCAACCCATTAGTTTTCACCTGTCATGTCACGCACCTGTTTCACGTTTTGAGTCACGCACCTGTTTTCTCTGATCATGTCACTATTTAAGCCTGTCTGTTTCTGTTGTTCGTCCTGGTGACATTCTCTATCTATCCATCCATGCTACCCATGATATTCCTGCTACCATAGTTCCATGCCAAGTAAGTTTTGTTTATTAATGCAACAGTTAGTGTTTTTGTTTCATTGTTCATAGTTTCTGCCTTTTGTGCAAGTTTTGTTTCATTAGCCAAGTTTTTTGTACTTCCGCCTTGTGCGCGCTTTTTGTTTATTCCTTTTTGTAGTCATTATTAAATCATGTACCCACCTTCACGCCACGTATGGTCCAAATCATTTGCACCACGGGAGAACAAATCACGCCAAAGTCCTAGTATTGACAGATGTCACCAGCAAAAAAGTTCTCCCGCAAGATTGGACGAAGGAACTTGGGAGGTCCTGCGCGCCATGGAAGCCGAGACACTTTGCTATTCCCCCATGGAGCGCAAGGATCGCCACCAGTTCTTCGGCCTGCCAAGCCACAGCCGCCAGCCCGGCCGCCGCCACCGGTCTTTCGACCTGCTAAGCCGCAACCTCCGGCCCGGCCGCCGCCACCAGTCTTTCGGTCTGCCAAGCCGCAACCACCATCTAGGCCACCTCCACCTGCACCACGGCTAGCACCACGGCTAGCTGCTCCAAGGCTATCACTAGCACCAGCGCCAAGACTAGCACCAGCGCCAAGGCTAGCACCAGCGCCAAGGCCAGCGCCAGTAGCAGCACCACGGCTAGCTGCTCCAGGGCTAGCACCACGGCTAGCTGCTCCACGGCTAGCGCCCGTAGCTGCTCCACGCCGCCAAGCACCTCCAGTACCTGCACCACGTCAAGCCACTCCACGCAAAGTTCCTGTCACAGCTCCAAGGCTAGCATCACGGCTAGCGCCAGTCGCAGCTCCACTACGCCAAGTGCCGCCAGTCACAGCTCCATGACGCCAAGACCCACCATGCCAAGACCAAGACCCACCATGCCAAGACCAAGACCCACCATGCCAAGACCCTCCATGCCAAGACCCGCCACGCCAAGCTTCGCCGCCTGACGTGCTAAGCTTTGCCGCCTGCCACGATGACGACGCATCCACCTCCCCGTCGGCCACGAGTGTGGCCATTCCATGGGCGTCCGCCACGCCAGGTCCTCCTCGTCGGCCACATTCGTGGCCATTCCCAGATCGCCCACCTCGTCTGGTACAGCGGCGCTCTACGCGTCGCCGCCACCTAACTCTGCCCCGGTGGATACAGGGACACGTGGTCTGGCGACCCACCGCCATGTCTCCCTCCCGCCCTCCCATGACTATTGATCATTGTTTTGTTTTTATTTTATGGACATCTGGTATCTGTCCTTAAGGGAGGGGCTCTGTCATGTCTGTGTGATCATGTTTTGTTTTAGTCATTTTCGGTTTTGTTTTTGGACTCTTTGTGCACTTTTGTTTGTTTTGTCACCATAGCAATCCATTAGTTTTCACCTGTCATGTCACGCACCTGTTTTCACTGATCATGTCACTATTTAAGCCTGTCTGTGTCTGTTGTTCGTCCTGGTGACATTCTCTATCTATCCATCCATGCTACCCATGATATTCCTGCTACCATAGTTCCATGCCAAGTAAGTTTTGTTTATTAATGCCACAGTTAGTGTTTTTGTTTCATTGTTCATAGTTTCTGCCTTTTGTGCAAGTTTTGTTTCATTAGCCAAGTTTTTGTACTTCCGCCTTGTGCACGCTTTTTGTTTATTCCTTTTTGTTTATTCCTTTTTGTAGTCTTTATTAAATCATGTACCCACCTTCACGCTACGTATGGTCCAAATCATTTGCACCACGGGAGAACAAATCACGCCAAAGTCCTAGTATTGACAACAAATCTATATTGAGCCAGAACACTGCTGCATTTTGGCATTGTAGAAAAAGTTGTATTGACACTGGAACAATTATTGGTATAGTCCAATGTTAAACTGGAAAATAATACACAGACATTCCAAAAACAACATTTTTTGTGGATATTTTTTTGTACAATATGTATTTTTTGGTATTTTTTTCAATGCAAATAGTCAGATTTTTTTTACACTGTTATTCTTTCCATTTGTTTCAGGTTCAGTTGTCTTTTGTGGATTAGTAGAGGCAGATCTTCCTGTTGACTAATCCGAGGAAATGAAAGTGCCTTTTTATTTTTATATTCAGTTGTTCAATATGAAAAAAAAAAAACAATGCAAGGAAATGAAAGTTGCTTATTCTGTTTTTATATTAAGTTGCGCAATAAAAAAACTAATGCAAAGAAATGGACCGAACTCTATAAAGTCATTTATGCACACACACGCACATACTTGGGAAACAAATATGCATAACTTTAGGCGTCTATAGATATATTGATATATTGGTTCTGTCCAATGATTAAAAATAAAAAAATCTGATTAATCCCACTTTAGTCATGATTAATCACAGGTTATTAGTTGCTTGCATAATCTAAATTAACTTTAAAAAAAAAGCTCAATATTCAGACACAAATGCACTTGTATTATCAGAATGTCACAAAGGAAAATGTTTTAAATGCTTCATTTGAATGCACGTCATTTATTTGCTCAAAACTTGGCAACAGTTTATTCCAAGTCCAGTCAGGGCGTATTTTGAAAGGAAATGAAATGAAAGTCTCTTTGACGTATGCAATGACCCGATCACTGATGGTATGGCAAGACGGGCCAACTTAACCATCCGTGGTTAAGATAGCGGAGCATGTACAGTCAAAATAAACCGCGTGATTAATCTGCGTATATTCATGATTAATGCAATATTTTTTTTGTGATCAGCAGCATAGCTCAGGTGCTAGAGCGGTTTGCCCCCAAACCTCGGTCCACCTGTGACCGTGTCGAAGATACTGATCCCCCAGTTGCTCCTGATGCTGCGTCATCAGTAGGTAAATGTGGTAATAACGTGATACAAGTATCATCAATTAGTCACATGACTTAACTCCACAGTCCTAAAATTATTATGTAATAATACAAATAAAATATAATATGCAATATTATTTATATTTGGTTGAAAACATATTTTTATTTATATTTATATTTTTACTAGTTTTTATTCTGGTCATGATCATCGCTCATTCATTATGAGAAAGTGAATGGTTTTTAATACAAACAAGGCGTACAACACGGGAGAGACATATAAATATGAATCAAGCATGCGTTCAGTAAATTAAATCCTTTTGTACATGTTCATTGCAATATTATACATGCACCTTTATTTGCATTTGTTGACATTTGGTCATTTATTTAACCAAAAACCATCATGAAAATAACCTTGAGAAATTTCAAGCAAAAAACTGCATCTACATTGGCAAATGCTGGAGTTAAGTCTCTCCCTCTCTTTAAAAACTAGTGACGCCTTTGTTTTTAACTTGAATTAACTTGAACGCATCACTGTTGTGGGCAATGAGATGCAAAAGTGAAACTTGTACATAACTTACTCCTATGTGGTCATAGATTTGTTATATTTTTACCTTTAGTTTGTCACTTCATCCTTCTTCCAAAATGCTGGTGCTGTGTGAGAATGCTTTAAAGGTGAACTTTGATGACATTACGACATCTGTGTTGAGTGAAGTGCTTGAAGTCAGGTCCGCCTGTCCAGATGGAACAAAACCATTTTGCACTTTTGATAGGTGATACAGAAGTGTTAGACCAGGGGTCAGCAACCCGCGTCTCTAGAGCCGCATTTAGCGCCGCCTTAGTGGCTCCCTGGACCCCTATCAGAAATGTGTGGAAAATGGAAAAAGATGAAGAAAAAATATATTTTTTGTTTTAATATATTTTCTGTAGGAGGACAAACATGACACAAACCTTCCTAATTGTTAAAAATCCCACTGTTTATATTAAACATACTTCATTGATGAGAGTATTTGGCGAGCACCGTTTTGTCCTACCAATTTCAGCGATCCTTGAACTCATCGTAGTTTGTTTACATGTACAACTTTCTCCGATGCTGCCTCAGAATGACTTGTTTTATGGCACTCCTTCTTTGTCTCATTTTGTCCACCAAACATTTTATGCTGTGCGTGAATGCACAAAGGTGAGCTTTGTTGATTTTATTGATTTGCTGGAGTGCTAATCAGGCATATTTTGGTCAATCCATGATTGCAAACTAATCGATGCTAACATGCTATTTAGGCTAGCTGTGTGTACATACGGCATCATTATGCCTCGTTTGTAGGTATATTTGAGCTCATTTAATTTCCTTTACTTATGTCCTCTGTGTATTTAATTTATATTTGCATGTCTCATGACACATTATATTGGCTGCATTTCTCATTGTTGTTTGTGTGCCATGTTGTTCCAGACCACAGCAAATGTTACCCAGCTTGCAAAGATTGTAATAAATCCATTAGAAGAAGACAGCCTGCCGTTTCCTTTAACTTGGACACACACATCTATACCTTTGGCCATTCTGAGTTAGTAATTTCCAGAAGTTATCTCATCCTGTGAGAAGCCTCCATTTTACTAATGATTTCCAATGTTGCAAAAATGTGTAGAATAAAAATTAAAATACAACATTTCTGTCAATTAAGATTTGCGTCAGCCTTTGATAGTAGGCTAATATAGCTAATATAGACACTTACATCATGTGTTGCCTTCATTATAACACTTATATAAGGCTTTTAATTTTTTGCGGCTCCAGACAGATTTTTTTTGTATTTTTGGTCCAATACGGCTCTTTCAACATTTTGGGTTGCCGACCCCTGTGTTAGACTAAACCCGAGATCTTTTTTTGAACAGTCAGAGGTTGGGTATTCTGAGAAGTTTTACAAGCATTAATTAAAACAGGTCACAGATAAATGTTACAGCGTTGGTCTCATTCCCACAAAAGTATTGGCAATTGCGTACATAAGCGCCACGAGTGGGTGCCTTCACAAGCAAGCTTCTGCACTCTCTTTATAGAAAAAGTGTGGATAAGTCCAATTTGGTCAACGAGTCCTGGGTCAAAAAGTGTTTGAGAGTGGGGGCCAGTTCAAGGAAAAAGAGGTGATGAAGAGGGAGACGCTTGAATGTTTCTGTCCATCAAAAAGGGGATTATTTTGTTGTAGTGAATGAAAATCATTATAATCTAAAAATATCAAGATTGTAACCTTTGTACCATTCTTTAGCTATTGAAGACAGCTTGAAGTTGAGGTTAAATTCTGAGACATTTCTCTTTACAAGAGAGTATACCTACCAAAACACACATCAATGTCTCCAAAACAACAAATAGTCGTTGGGCAGGCCAAAAGGTCAAATAGATCTTATAATTAATTAATAATTATAATTGTTGGGGTAGAACATGGTCCCAAGATGCAGAGACAGGAAACAATGTGCAGGTAAGAAGAGTATGTGATACACAAATAAACACAAACTAGAGTGCAGCAGGGAGTAAACAGAAAGCATGGGGAAAGCTGTGCAAAAAGAGCAAGTGTCTAACAAAGCACAAAACAATGTAGCAACACACAGATGCACAGGAACTAACGATACATCAGCAAGAGGCGGGTAAAGCTGGCATATAAACCCTCTTGATTATCGATCAGGGACAGGTGAGTCCACTGATCACCAATCAAGAGCAGGTGAGGGAACACAGCGCTCCGAGGCAGGGAGTAAAGTCACAGCAAGGCAACGGACACAAAACTAGAATACGAGCGCGAGACAGGAACTAAAACACCAAAATACAAAACAAAACCAAAATAATTTATGACCTGTGTTGACAGGTCATGACAATAACAACATTTATGACATTGTTTCCCCTCCACTGGTGCTAGTTCACTCATGTCAGCTTACAAATATTACATAAAATGTGCAATTGTGTGTTGGTGCAGAACCAACAACCTGGTCCTGAACGTCGACAAGACCAAGGAGATCATCGTCGACTTCAGGAGTCACCAGTACAGCCACGCTCCACTCTTCATCAATGGCACAGCAGTGGAGATGGTAAGCAGCACCAAGTTCCTGGAGGTGCAGATAACTGACAATATGACCTGGTCCCTAAACACCGGTGCTCTTGTAAAAAGAGCTCAGCAGCATATGCACTTTTTGCGTCGGATGAAAAGAGCACAGCTCCCTCCCCCCACTCTCACTACATTCTACAGAGGCACCATAGAGAGCCTACTTACCAACTGCATCTCTGTCTGGACTGGAGCCTGCAGTGCCTCAGACTGGTAGTCTCTGCAGAGAGTGGTGAGGATGGCGGAAAAGATCATCAGGACTCCTCTTCCTCCTATCCAGGAGATCGCAAAAAGCCGCTGCCTGACCAGGGCTCAGAAAATCTGCAGAGACTCCTCCCACCCCCACCAAGGACTGTTTTCACTGCTGGACTCTAGAAAGAGGTTTCCGCAGCCTCCGTAGCAGAACCTCCAGGTTCTGTAACAGCTTCTTCCCTCAGGCCGTAAGACTCTTGAACGCATCGTAATAATCCCCTCAATTCCCCCCCAAAACGGATTAACTCGCTGGTGTCACGGCCAGGGCGCATTCCAATGCGCCCTCATCTTTGCGCTCTGCTTGCCGCACCTCGGGACGCGCCCACGGCCGCGTCACGCCCACATGCCGGCAAGGCTGTGGGTGATCAGCAATCAGCGCACCTGGACCTGATGAGAGGGAGCTGTATAAAGGACCAGTGGACCCAAGGATCCAGGGGGGAACTTAGTTTACCCTTGGTGTACCGTAAGCCGAAGACATATGCTCTCTCTCTCTCTCTGCGTTTTCCCTCCGTGTCTAACGTCCTTGTTTGTTCTCCCGTAGTTCCTTCTCAAGTCTTACCAGTTGTTTCCCCCGTGGTTTTGGACTGCCTTCCTCGATCCTCGACCCTCGCTCTGGACACGGACTCTGACGCCTCTCTCTGCCACACGGACCTCGCGCGGATCACGGACCCCTTTTGCCTAGCCCCCTTTGGATTTGTCTGCTTCCTCATCCAACATCACGGTAATACACAACAGCTAACGACACACATAGTCTAACACCAATCACTCTTGGATTTTGTCACACACTCCATTTCCTTAGTTTAGTTAGTATTAGTGTTTTGGCAAACTCTACACAAGGCCAAAGCCTTCACCCAAACAGAAGGGCCTCAAGTCTAAATATGAGTTTGGCTCCCATTTCCCCCCAGAGGACAGAACTGGAATTACAGACAACATTTCCCAACAGCTGAAGACCATCAGTAATCAGGAAGGCTCTCACCTGAAGCAATCAAATTCACTATTTTTAAGTCTGCAGCTCCAGCTCAGACTTCAGGCCAACAAACACTGCTCGAGGAGAATTTGCCAAATGCAGTAGTGTCCAACTGTTTACAGAGACCAGGGTGGCTGACGGTGAGATGTCTTATATTATCTTGATGTTTGATTTGATATGTTTGATTTATTTTAATTGCCAAGTGGTTGTTAAATGTTTAAATGCCAAATCCAAGCTGTTAAGGGTCACTATATGTACTTTTGGAAACACTTTTACGTTAAAAAATGGTTTATTGTAATTTGTTTATGTTGGTCACTAATTGCTTTTGTATTTGCATTTCCAAAGGTTTTTCACCTTATAACTATTTGATGAAAAAAAGAGACAATCTGGTCCAAAATAAAAGGAGAAACAGAGATTTGTCTCATCATTGGATTAAAACAAAGAGTGAAGTCCCAGTGTAACCCCTGGTCAAAAAGTCAAAACCCTTTTCAAGTTAGGGGAGAAAACAAACAAAAAAAACATAACTTGACAATTAGAGAGGGTAAATCCCTACCTTTTGTCAAAATGAGAGATTTATGGCCCTGGGTGTCAAAGGTCAAAGGGGGCGAGGCTAAGGGGGTCATGTGTCAGGGGGCGGGGCTAAGGAGGCTACGTGTCAGGGGGCAGGGCTTAACCCAGAAGAGGGCGGGACTTAACCCGGAAGGACCTAAGACCGGAAGAGGGAGTGGTTAAGACCGGAAGAGGGTGGGACTTAACCCGGAAGGACCTAAGACCGGAAGAGGGCAGGTTTAAGACCGGAAGAGGGCGGGGGTTAACCCGGAAGAGGCTAAAATGTGGATATGACTGACATTGTGGGAAAATCGGTATTTGGAACATGAATGGGGTATTGTTGAATATGAATGACATTTGACCGACATCTACCCTTTGAGCCCCCAACACACACACACACACACACACACACACACACACACACACACACACACACACACACACACACGCACACACACACACACACACACACACACACACACACACACACACACATATATGAATGGGGGTTGGTTATAACAAAGTCTCAGCCCTTTGAGACTTTTGTGATTTAGGGCTATATAAATAAACATTGATTGATTGATTGATACGAGCGCCAAGAGGAAATGGAAAAGATGGAGAAAGCCTTCGATTCAGCCATGATTAGCGAAACTCCAGTTTCCATCGATAAAAATAATAAAACTTACCTCGACGCCCCGCAGAAAAGTAGAGTGTTTTTGAGTCGTACTCAGATGCCTCCATCCGAGTCCTTGCGTGACAAATGGTGCTTGGAAGCTTACGGAATGGTTGGATCTTTTGGATACGTTTTCAGATACCATACGGGAGATATCTGCTTATTCCAACTGAAACAGAGAAGAGACGAAAGCCCTTTCTCGATTGCTTCGTCGCTATCTACCAGAGGTGGGACCAAGTCATTGCTTTGCAAGTCACAAGTAAGTCTCAAGACTTTGCCCTCAAGTCTCGAGTCAAGTCCCGAGTCAAGACAGGCAAGTCCCGAGTCAAGTCCAAAGTCAAGACTGGAAAGTCTCAAGTCGAGTCCCAAGTCCTGCATTTTGAGTTTCGAGTCCTTTCAAGTCCTTTTAACCACAGACTAATATTTTTACACAGATTGTGTATGCTTTTAAAACGCTGTATTTATTTATTAAAACAAGTGCATTTGAAATTGCAAGAAAAAAAATAGTGCTGACATTGCAATTCATAATAGCACTATTAACAGTAATTTTAATAGTTTAAACAATTTTAAACATTTAACTCATTCCTTTACAGAATAAACACATTTGCAAAAACAAAAATTAACATACTATTGGTTGTATTTTATGAAAATAATATTACCACAGAGTTGAGAAGGAGCAAAGATATTCAATGTGTGTATGTGAAAATCACAAATAAATCTTCTGGGGGAGGATGACGCCCCTACAGGGGTTTGGTTTACAAACTTTCAGCCCCACCTAAAACAAAATTCACCAGCCGCCACTGATTATGATGCATTCTCATTTTAGGCAAAATATAAGACAATACTTTCTTAACAGTATAATTGTAACCAGGAATAAGTCTTCAAGTAACAATATTCAAATACTAACATTGTTGGGTAAAACAGCATTTGGTTTTATTCTGAATCCAGTATAACAGATTGGTGGTTTTAGCTGATATAAAGACTTTCAGGTGTTTATATATGTTTAAGTATTTGGCAGACGCTTTTATCCAAAGCGACATACATAAAAAATACTTACATAATCACTGTAAACATGATCATTTAAGGGAAGAATGTAATACAAAATATCAATACAAAGTGTCAAGACAGAATAAACTCTCTGCTGCTGCAGCAACAGAGATACAGTCTTTAGGTCCCTAAGATATATAGATATCTAATGTATTCATACATTGTTTATGTAGGATATACGCATGTATATATAACCTAATCATATTGTTTCTTCAATTTAAAAATATCTTACCGTTTTTTCCCCCTTCTCTGGGATTATATTCCCAGTTTTGATCTCGGACGTCTGGTCACTTATAGCGTATAAGAATATTATATTACTGTTAAGCAAACTATGAATAATAAAACTTGCCAAAACATGTGTCCGTTATCATAGCTACACGTATGACAAAAAACCGTGTGAAAATCAGTGGTATTCAGTGAGGTAAAATGAATTAAATGCGCTGACAGTTCATTGCTCCTGACAAATGAATTGCACTGAATGGGGCGGATCACCACTCCAAGATGGCGGCCCCGCGTCTCGTCTGCGCCAGTAGGCAGTAGCGCTCGATGCTGCGTACCCTTAAAACATGTCTATGGTTATAATGTTAGCAGTGAGTGTACAGCCTCGCTGATTTAACTACACAGCAAATACAAGTCATGTTACTTAGCCAATAAACGTTATCTTACATTCAAAACTTACCCTTCTTTGGGCAACTTCAAATGTCGAACGAAGTTGGAAGTTGTTGCGTCTCCGTCTGTAATATTCGAACTGCGTGATTTGCATACGCAATTCGTTTTTTGTTGACCAAGTCGTAGTTTTTATACCCGAACGAAACCAACTTTGGCATAATTGTTTCTCTCTGCCGCATTGTTTGACAACTCTTGTTCGGTGGTTGTCCTGCAATTTGATTGGATGAATGCTGTGTGATGAAAACAACGTATAACTAATTTGATTGGCTGTTGTACTGACAGCACACCAGCTGACAGGCAGCACACACGCTGATAGACAGACAGACACGTACAAAATAAAAGATACGGAGCGCTCCCAAATAACTTTTTAAGCTTTGGGTTTTGGGGAAAGTAGCAAGTCATGTCAAGTCAAAAGGCTCAAGTCCAAGTGAAGTCACAAGTCATTGATGTTAAAGTCTAAGTCGAGTTGCAAGTCTCTTTACATTTTGTCAAGTCGAGTCTACAGTCATCAAATTCATGACTCGAGTCTGACTCGAGTCCAAGTCATGTGACTCGAGTCCACACCTCTGCTATCTACTGTGGCGAACTTGTGGATGGCCTGGTTGAAGAGATGAAACACGGCCGTTTTCACCGTGCTGGTGAAAAACAACAACAGCCCCCCATCGGTTTCATCGTCGATGTGCAATGTGGGGTCCAAGAGTGACGGGGATGGTGGCTGGGACGATGGAGGAGTTATGTTTACGAGACAATTCTCCTTTTCCTCCTCCATATCGTTGTCTGGCAAAGACTGTGTAGCGTCGCTGGTTTTCATCCCCCGTCTGCCGAAGCATCTGCTGAAGCGACACGGCGGGATTGAAGGCGTCTCTTCATCGCTTGCATCCTCCGGCACATTCGTCGTTTCAGGAGGGTTAAAGATCTCAGTCATGGTTGCTTCATCAGTCATGTTCACGGATGGTTCATCAGCCGTGTTTACGGATGGTTTGAATTTGTCCTGTGGTATAAGACGGGTCTTTACGCGTCTGATTGTCTTGTTTGGCATTTTCTTGTTTGAGAGATCCGTGCGTTCATAAAGGGAACCGATGTGGATTGGTCAAAAAATTGCAGGGTTGGGTTGTTTTTAAAGGGGACAAAAAAAAAGGGAACCGATGTGGATTGGTCGAAAATTGCGGGGTGGGTTGTTTTCAAAGGGGCAGGAGTCCGAAAAAAAGTCTCGACCAATTAGACTATCGGAAGGGTTGTTTTCAAATGGTATTGGTTGAGGTATCGGTATTCCCTTGAAGGTTATTGGTTGAAACTGAAGCGGGGGAGGTCCTTTTGTCCTCCGTCGGGGGTGTGGTCTCAAAGGACAACCTTCTTCTCGTCGTCAGCATGCATTTCCAATTCCGACTGCTTCGAAACAGAACGTCTATCTTCTCCTTCATTTCCCCCATACACTCTCGCCATGCCGCAATGGGTACGGCCCCCACCGGTGAAAACACACCGCATTCAGAGTTGAAAGACTACAGGGAAAATACGTCGGGCTTGGTCAACTGGGCCGGATAGGAACCGTTGATTTTAGGAGCACGGAGACTGGCGCGGAAAAACCAACGACCCGAGGCCGAAGATTTCGTCTCCCAAGTAGCGCTGAACAGAATTCTTCTCTCACTCAACTCATCCAGCCGGCAAGGCTGTGGGTGATCAGCAATCAGCACACCTGGACCTGATGAGAGGGAGCTGTATAAAGGACCAGTGGACCCAAGGATCCAGGGGGGAACTTAGTTTACCCTTGGTGTACCGTAAGCCGAAGACATATGCTCTCTCTCTCTCTCTGCGTTTTCCCTCTGTGTCTGACGTCCTTGTTTGTTCTCCCGTAGTTCCTTCTCAAGTCTTACCAGTTGTTTCCCCCGTGGTTTTGGACTGCCTTCCTCGATCCTCGACCCTCGCTCTGGACACGGACTCTGACGCCTCTCTCTGCCACACGGAACTCGCGCGGATCACGGACCCCTTTTGCCTAGCCCCCTTTGGATTTGTCTGCCTCCTCATCCAACATCACGGTAATACACAACAGCTAACGACACACATAGTCTAACACCAATCACTCTTGGATTTTGTCACACACTCCATTTCCTTTTTTTAGTTAGTATTAGTGTTTTGGCAAACTCTACACAAGGCCAAAGCCTTCACCCAAACAGAAGGGCCTCAAGTCTAAATATGAGTTTGGCTCCCATTTCCCCCCAGAGGACAGAACTGGAATTACAGACAACATTTCCCAAAAGCTGAAGACCATCAGTAATCAGGAAGGCTCTCACCTGAAGCAATCAAATTCACTCTTTTTAAGTCTGCAGCTCCAGCTCAGACTTCAGGCCAACAAACACTGCTCGAGGAGAATTTGCCAAATGCAGTAGTGTCCAACTGTTTACAGAGACCAGGGTGGCTGACGGTGAGATGTCTTATATTATCTTGATGTTTGATTTGATATGTTTGATTTATTTTAATTGCCAAGTGGTTGTTAAATGTTTAAATGCCAAATCCAAGCTGTTAAGGGTCACTATATGTACTTTTGGAAACACTTTTACGTTAAAAAATGGTTTATTGTAATTTGTTTATGTTGGTCACTAATTGCTTTTGTATTTGCATTTCCAAAGGTTTTTCACCTTATAACTATTTGATGAAAAAAAGAGACAATCTGGTCCAAAATAAAAGGAGAAACAGAGATTTGTCTCATCATTGGATTAAAACAAAGAGTGAAGTCCCAGTGTAACCCCTGGTCAAAAAGTCAAAACCCTTTTCAAGTTAGGGGAGAAAACAAACAAAAAAAACATAACTTGACAATTAGAGAGGGTAAATCCCTACCTTTTGTCAAAATGAGAGATTTATGGCCCTGGGTGTCAAAGGTCAAAGGGGGCGAGGCTAAGGGGGTCATGTGTCAGGGGGCGGGGCTAAGGAGGCTACGTGTCAGGGGGCAGGGCTTAACCCAGAAGAGGGCGGGACTTAACCCGGAAGGACCTAAGACCGGAAGAGGGAGTGGTTAAGACCGGAAGAGGGTGGGACTTAACCCGGAAGGACCTAAGACCGGAAGAGGGCAGGTTTAAGACCGGAAGAGGGCGGGGGTTAACCCGGAAGAGGCTAAAATGTGGATATGACTGACATTGTGGGAAAATCGGTATTTGGAACATGAATGGGGTATTGTTGAATATGAATGACATTTGACCGACATCTACCCTTTGAGCCCCCAACACACACACACACACACACACACACACACACACACACACACACACACACACACACACACACACACACACACACACACACGCACACACACACACACACATATATGAATGGGGGTTGGTTATAACAAAGTCTCAGCCCTTTGAGACTTTTGTGATTTAGGGCTATATAAATAAACATTGATTGATTGATTGATACGAACGCCAAGAGGAAATGGAAAAGATGGAGAAAGCCTTCGATTCAGCCATGATTAGCGAAACTCCAGTTTCCATCGATAAAAATAATAAAACTTACCTCGACGCCCCGCAGAAAAGTAGAGTGTTTTTGAGTCGTACTCAGATGCCTCCATCCGAGTCCTTGCGTGACAAATGGTGCTTGGAAGCTTACGGAATGGTTGGATCTTTTGGATACGTTTTCAGATACCATACGGGAGATATCTGCTTATTCCAACTGAAACAGAGAAGAGACGAAAGCCCTTTCTCGATTGCTTCGTCGCTATCTACCAGAGGTGGGACCAAGTCATTGCTTTGCAAGTCACAAGTAAGTCTCAAGACTTTGCCCTCAAGTCTCGAGTCAAGTCCCGAGTCAAGACAGGCAAGTCCCGAGTCAAGTCCAAAGTCAAGACTGGAAAGTCTCAAGTCGAGTCCCAAGTCCTGCATTTTGAGTTTCGAGTCCTTTCAAGTCCTTTTAACCACAGACTAATATTTTTACACAGATTGTGTATGCTTTTAAAACGCTGTATTTATTTATTAAAACAAGTGCATTTGAAATTGCAAGAAAAAAAATAGTGCTGACATTGCAATTCATAATAGCACTATTAACAGTAATTTTAATAGTTTAAACAATTTTAAACATTTAACTCATTCCTTTACAGAATAAACACATTTGCAAAAACAAACATTAACATACTATTGGTTGTATTTTATGAAAATAATATTACCACAGAGTTGAGAAGGAGCAAAGATATTCAATGTGTGTATGTGAAAATCACAAATAAATCTTCTGGGGGAGGATGACGCCCCTACAGGGGTTTGGTTTACAAACTTTCAGCCCCACCTAAAACAAAATTCACCAGCCGCCACTGATTATGATGCATTCTCATTTTAGGCAAAATATAAGACAATACTTTCTTAACAGTATAATTGTAACCAGGAATAAGTCTTCAAGTAACAATATTCAAATACTAACATTGTTGGGTAAAACAGCATTTGGTTTTATTCTGAATCCAGTATAACAGATTGGTGGTTTTAGCTGATATAAAGACTTTCAGGTGTTTATATATGTTTAAGTATTTGGCAGACGCTTTTATCCAAAGCGACATACATAAAAAATACTTACATAATCACTGTAAACATGATCATTTAAGGGAAGAATGTAATACAAAATATCAATACAAAGTGTCAAGACAGAATAAACTCTCTGCTGCTGCAGCAACAGAGATACAGTCTTTAGGTCCCTAAGATATATAGATATCTAATGTATTCATACATTGTTTATGTAGGATATACGCATGTATATATAACCTAATCATATTGTTTCTTCAATTTAAAAATATCTTACCGTTTTTTCCCCCTTCTCTGGGATTATATTCCCAGTTTTGATCTCGGACGTCTGGTCACTTATAGCGTATAAGAATATTATATTACTGTTAAGCAAACTATGAATAATAAAACTTGCCAAAACATGTGTCCGTTATCATAGCTACACGTATGACAAAAAACCGTGTGAAAATCAGTGGTATTCAGTGAGGTAAAATGAATTAAATGCGCTGACAGTTCATTGCTCCTGACAAATGAATTGCACTGAATGGGGCGGATCACCACTCCAAGATGGCGGCCCCGCGTCTCGTCTGCGCCAGTAGGCAGTAGCGCTCGATGCTGCGTACCCTTAAAACATGTCTATGGTTATAATGTTAGCAGTGAGTGTACAGCCTCGCTGATTTAACTACACAGCAAATACAAGTCATGTTACTTAGCCAATAAACGTTATCTTACATTCAAAACTTACCCTTCTTTGGGCAACTTCAAATGTCGAACGAAGTTGGAAGTTGTTGCGTCTCCGTCTGTAATATTCGAACTGCGTGATTTGCATACGCAATTCGTTTTTTGTTGACCAAGTCGTAGTTTTTATACCCGAACGAAACCAACTTTGGCATAATTGTTTCTCTCTGCCGCATTGTTTGACAACTCTTGTTCGGTGGTTGTCCTGCAATTTGATTGGATGAATGCTGTGTGATGAAAACAACGTATAACTAATTTGATTGGCTGTTGTACTGACAGCACACCAGCTGACAGGCAGCACACACGCTGATAGACAGACAGACACGTACAAAATAAAAGATACGGAGCGCTCCCAAATAACTTTTTAAGCTTTGGGTTTTGGGGAAAGTAGCAAGTCATGTCAAGTCAAAAGGCTCAAGTCCAAGTGAAGTCACAAGTCATTGATGTTAAAGTCTAAGTCGAGTTGCAAGTCTCTTTACATTTTGTCAAGTCGAGTCTACAGTCATCAAATTCATGACTCGAGTCTGACTCGAGTCCAAGTCATGTGACTCGAGTCCACACCTCTGCTATCTACTGTGGCGAACTTGTGGATGGCCTGGTTGAAGAGATGAAACACGGCCGTTTTCACCGTGCTGGTGAAAAACAACAACAGCCCCCCATCGGTTTCATCGTCGATGTGCAATGTGGGGTCCAAGAGTGACGGGGATGGTGGCTGGGACGATGGAGGAGTTATGTTTACGAGACAATTCTCCTTTTCCTCCTCCATATCGTTGTCTGGCAAAGACTGTGTAGCGTCGCTGGTTTTCATCCCCCGTCTGCCGAAGCATCTGCTGAAGCGACACGGCGGGATTGAAGGCGTCTCTTCATCGCTTGCATCCTCCGGCACATTCGTCGTTTCAGGAGGGTTAAAGATCTCAGTCATGGTTGCTTCATCAGTCATGTTCACGGATGGTTCATCAGCCGTGTTTACGGATGGTTTGAATTTGTCCTGTGGTATAAGACGGGTCTTTACGCGTCTGATTGTCTTGTTTGGCATTTTCTTGTTTGAGAGATCCGTGCGTTCATAAAGGGAACCGATGTGGATTGGTCAAAAAATTGCAGGGTTGGGTTGTTTTTAAAGGGGACAAAAAAAAAGGGAACCGATGTGGATTGGTCGAAAATTGCGGGGTGGGTTGTTTTCAAAGGGGCAGGAGTCCGAAAAAAAGTCTCGACCAATTAGACTATCGGAAGGGTTGTTTTCAAATGGTATTGGTTGAGGTATCGGTATTCCCTTGAAGGTTATTGGTTGAAACTGAAGCGGGGGAGGTCCTTTTGTCCTCCGTCGGGGGTGTGGTCTCAAAGGACAACCTTCTTCTCGTCGTCAGCATGCATTTCCAATTCCGACTGCTTCGAAACAGAACGTCTATCTTCTCCTTCATTTCCCCCATACACTCTCGCCATGCCGCAATGGGTACGGCCCCCACCGGTGAAAACACACCGCATTCAGAGTTGAAAGACTACAGGGAAAATACGTCGGGCTTGGTCAACTGGGCCGGATAGGAACCGTTGATTTTAGGAGCACGGAGACTGGCGCGGAAAAACCAACGACCCGAGGCCGAAGATTTCGTCTCCCAAGTAGCGCTGAACAGAATTCTTCTCTCACTCAACTCATCCATCGTCGGGTAAGTAAACAAGCTTCTTTTTACTCGTTTTTCCACCGAAGAAGGATCACGCCACAGGAAATCGGGCATTGTCAGACTTAACACATCCCAATCCACGGTAGATAGCGACGAAGCAATCGAGAAAGGGCTTTCGTCTCTTCTCTGTTTCAGTTGGAATAAACAGATATCTCCCGTCTGGTATCTGAAAACGTATCCAAAAGATCCAACCATTCCGTAAGCTTCCAAGCACCATTTCTCACGCAAGGACTCGGATGGAGGCATCTGAGTACGACTCAAAAACACTCTACTTTTCTGCGGGGCGTCGAGGTAAGTTTTATTATTTCTATAGATGGAAACTGGAGTTTCGTTAATCATGGCTGAATCGAAGGCTTTCTCCATCTTTTCCATTTCCTCTTGGCGCTCGTACTAACAAAGACTTTGTTATAACCAACCCCCATTCGTATATGTGTGTGTGTGGGTGGGTGGGTGGGTGTGTGTGTGTGCGTGTGTGTTTTGGGTGCTCAAAGGGTAAATGTCAGTCAAATGTCATTCATATTCAACAATACCCCATTCATGATCCAAATACCGATTTTCCCACAATGTCAGTCATATCCACATTTTAGCCTCTTCCGGGTTAACCTCCGCCCTCTTCCGGTCTTAACCACTCCCTCTTCCGGTCTTAGGTCCTTCCGGGTTAAGCCCCGCCCTCTTCCGGGTTAAGCTCCGCCCCCCGACACATGGTCAATTTAGCCCCGCCCCCTGACACATGACCACCCTTAGCCCCGCCCCCTTTGACCTTTGACACTCAGGGCCATAAATCTCTCATTTTGACAAAAGGAAGTATTGTTTTGTATTATTATTATATATACATATATAATAAATAATCTTTGAACATACTGCCCCCTGGTGTCTTTGCCGTCAACTCCCTCGGCAATACATAACAGCTGGAATATAAAGACAATATAACATACATCCATAAACATGGATTCATACGCAAAAGTGATATATATTGATCTGTACAGTAATCTATTTATTTATATCTACACTTGTTGCTCTTTCATCCTGCACTACAACGAGCTAATGCAACAAAATGTTGTTCTTATCTGTACTGTAAAGTTCAAATTTGAATGACAATAAATAGGAAGTCTAAGTCTAATTGAAGAACTTCCAAGCATTGTTTTTGTTTATTGGATTTTATTGGTCTTGCTACAGTAGCTCCAGCGTGCTTCCTGCCTCCTACATCACTGCCCTCCTAAGCATCTGCTTGAACTTCTCCAAGTCCACTTTTTTCATGATGACGGCTTTGTGTTTCTTCTTCAGCAGTTCCATGTAGTCCAGCACCATCATGCCCCGGGTGCTGGCCCCTTGCAACTCCACCGTCACTGCCACCTGAGGGGCCCCACATTATATTTAAAAAAAACAACCACGTTTGCCTGGAATGAACAAATGAACCTCCGTGGTTTACCTCCTCGCTGTCTGTGATGAGTGTGTCATCCACGGCGGCGGCCAAAGCGTAGGTGTCGCAAGCACTGAACCCTTTTCCCGCAGAATTTTTTTTCTGATATTCTGCAGACTTGGATTTCTGTGATTGCATGCGGAGACATTTTTGTTACGTGTTGGGACGTACCTTACGGCGGGTTTAAATACTGCATATATGAGCCACACTCTGGGTAAGAACGAACGACAGTGCAACGCAAAGGTCAAAGCAAATTATAACGATGTGTTAGGACACAGCCCTTTGGCGATGCTTACCTCCGAGCTCAACCTTGAAATATTTTTTATGAACGCAGCTTTCGCCGTCTTCACTGCCAGCCACTCGTCATGAAAAGACTGAGGAGGAAAGATAGAGGTCACTTAGGACGTGAGAAAAAAAAAATTCCGTCTAAGCCTGGGCCTCTGGAGAGGGGGTCCAGACTGAGGCCAAGGGGAAAAAAACCTCATAACCATAGTACACATAAACATGTGTGTAAGAGGGAAACATCAAAGAACACAAAGGACATTAAAGACATTAAAAGAGCAGATCTGATGCAACCAGCCATTTCTACACTGCAAAAAGTCAGTGTTCAAAAACAAGGAAAAAAAATACAAAAATGAGGGGTATTTTATTTGAACTAAGCAAAATTATCTGCCAATAGAACAAGAAAATTTGGCTTGTCAAGACTTTCCAAAACAAGTAAAATTAGCTAACCTCAATGAACCCAAAAATACCATAAAATAAGTATACTCTCAATAATAACAACTGTACTACTATATGAGTACCTATTTTCTATTGTTTCATTGAAAATAAAACAGCAAAGTCCATTTGGCTGTTTTAATATGAGACACAATTGTGTCAAAGTCATGATTTTTTTTTTCATGCTTGAAATAAGAAATTATTACTTTAAAAAAGTAGTTTTATACTTCTGAGTGTTGATGACACAGCTTTGCAACAGTTGATATTCTAGTTTCAAGCATGTTTTACTCAACATAGTTCATCAAATTTCAGCAACAAGCTGTAATATCTTACTGAGATAATTTAGGACCAAAACACTTAAAACAAGTAAAACACTCTAACATAAAATCTGCTTAGTGAGAAGAATTATCTTATCAGACATAAAATAAGCAAATATCACCCTTATTTGAGATATTCAATCTTACTTAGATTTCAGTTTTTGCAGTGTACATACAGCTACAAAAGTAAAACAACAACAAAAACATATACCTGTCAGGGTTGCCCCTGACAGTTTGGTTGCGTTTGTCTTAGTTTCCTGTCAGTGCTTTTATTTTGTCTTCATTTCCTGCTTGTATCCCTGAGTGCTTTTACTCCTCAGCTGTGGCTGATTGGCACCGGGCCAAACCTGGTGTCAATCAGCCAGATGCTATTTGAACCTGCCTTCCCCTCCAGTCAGTGCTGGATTATTGTCATTCCTACTTGTTGATGTCAGTGTAGCGGTAGCGGTAATATATATATATATTGTAGATGTTTGTAGCTTGCTGTCTTTTTGTTCCTCGTCTTCCAGTTCCTGTTTCCCTGGCATCAGGTTTCCTGTTCCTAGTTCCTGGTTTGTGTTTTTTCTTTATATTTTTGGACATTAAATCATGTTTTCTCGCACAATGCCTGCCGCCATCTCTGCATCTAGGGGTTCGTCAACAACACACCTTGACAATACCGTATTTTTCGGAGTATAAGTCGCTCCGGAGTATAAGTCGCACCGGCGAAAATGCATAATAAAGAAGGAAAAAAACATATATAAGTTGCACTGGAGTATAAGTCACATTTTTGGGGGAAATTCATTTGATAAAACCCAACACCAAAAATAGACATTTGAAAGGCATTTTAAAATAAATAAAGAATAGTGAACAACAGGCTGAATAAGTGTACGTTATATGATGCATAAATAACCAACTGAGAATGTGCCTGGTATGTTAACGTAACATATTATGGTAAGAGTCATTCAAATAACTATAACATATAGAACATGCTATACGTTTACCAAACAATCTGTCACTCCTAATCGCTAAATCCCATGAAATCTTATACGTCTAGTCTCTTACGTGAATGAGCTAAATAATATTATTTGATATTTTACGGTAATGTGTTAATAATTTCACACATAAGTCGCTCCTGAGAATAAGTCGCACCCAAACTATGAAAAAAACTGCAATTTATAGTCCGAAAAATACGGTACACTGTGGTGTCCTCTGAGGTGTTCTACGCCATCGTCTGCTGGGGTGGGGGGCGCATGGCCAGAGACAGGAGCAGACCCAACAAAGCAACCAAAGCAACCACCCTCGGCCGCTCACCAACTCTCGGCCACACTGCAAAAACTGAAATCTAAGTGAGATTAAATATCTCAAATAAGGGTGATACCGTAATTTCCGGACTATAAGCCGCACCTGACTATAAGCCGCACCAGCTAAATTTAGGGGAAAATACAGATTGCTCCATATATAAGCCGCACCCGACTATAAGCCGCAGGGTTTTGATGTGTAATTACCGTAGTATATAGGGGTTCCTGCTACCACGGAGGAGATTGTCGGGACAGAGATGACTGTTTGGGAACGCAAAGCGTCCCATTTATTAACAATAAATCTTTCAATCATTCAATCAAACTTTCACATCTTTGACATGGCGAACAGCATTCGTGCAGAGTACAAATAATACAACGGTGCAAAGTAATACAAAGTGCTCGCCTGTACGTTATCAAAATAACCAGCCTACCGGTATATGAAAAGTCAGTCTTTAATCATTGTGTCATCGTCTTCCTCCTGCGTACTAAAACCACCGAAATCCTCTTCGTCGGTGTCGGAGAAGAACAGGCCGTATATAAGCCGCACCCTTGTATAAGCCGCAGGGACCAGAACGAGGGGGAAAAGTAACGGCTTATAGTCCGGAAATTACGGTATTTGCTTATTTTCTGTCTGATAAGATCATTCTTCTCACTAAGCAGATTTTATGTTAGCGTGTTTTACTTGTTTTAAGGGTTTTGGTCCTAAATTGTCTCAGTAAGATACTACAGTTTGTTGCTGAGATTTTATGACCTATATTGAGTAAAACATGCTTGAAACTAGAATATCAACTGTTGCAAAGCTGTGTCATCAACACTCACAAGCATAAAACTACTTTTTTAAAGTAATAATTTCTTATTTCTAGCATGAAATAAAAAATCCTGACTTTGACACAATTGTGTCTCATAATTAAAACAGATGACAGCCAAATGGACTTTGCTGTTTTGTTTTCAATGAAACAATAGAAAATATGTACTCATAAAGTAGTACAGTTGGCACAGTACAGTAAACTGACAGTTAATATTTAAATATTTAACATGTGACATTTCAAACAATTTTGAACAGAGATAGTTCATGCACATTCAGATGAATTCTTCAAAATTACAATGAAATATGTTTTGGCCGGGGGCCGCGCTGTATATATGCGCACTAATTGACTGAAAGAGCACGCACTTGGCGCGATGATGTCATGTTATCGATGGAAAAATGCTTTTTTAGAGCATATGATTTGCCTGAGCGGCTAGGAGACCCCGAGAGTAACAAGCGGTTGCCTTGTTGCCTTTCCATTAAGAACAATAAATTAGTTTTTAGTATAAGTTTGCTGGTTTCAAGAAATGTAATGCCGAGCGCATATCATTATGTCAAGATAATGGCACTAGCATTTACTTAATTTCAGAATATTTTTCAACATATTGAGCAAAAAGGTCTCTTTTTTTTCTACCAAGAAAAGTGCACTTGTTATTAGTGAGAATATACTTATTTTAAGGTATTTTTGGGTTCATTGAAGTTAGCTGTTTTGGAAAGTCTTGACAAGCCACATTTTCTTTTTCTATTGGCAGATAATTTTGCTCAGTTCAAATAAATTACCCCTAATTTTTTTCTTTTTTTTCTCTTGTTTTTCAACACTGACTTTTTGCAGTGCAGTGTCCAGTCCGCATGACTCCCGTGAAAGATTCCTTCAAAAGGGCAGCATGCTGAGGGGAGACACCATTTAGTTTCCATATTCCTCGTTGCACACATGCAGAAGTTGCACGAATTCCTGGAGGGTGCATGTCTTGTCAGAACATCGGCTCAAATTTGAGAGTAATGCAAATAACGCATCGTCTTGCCCAGGTGTGTAAAAGTCAGATCAATGAATTATCTACAGCCCCCGGGATGATATTTGATTAGTATTAAAAACGGCCCGCAGGCCACAGTCGTCTGCTGCTGTTTTGCACGCACCAATACTCCATCAGTGTTGGTGCTAGGAATTTTCAAGCCTGCATCAAGTCATACAAATGGGAACCCACAGTCGATTTTTGGGGTCCCACTTTTCTGTAAGCGTTTTGAAAACAAATGATAAATGTATGCATTATCCTGTTATATCTCACATTCTTTAATGTGTTTTGGAACAAGCTTGTCATAAACGTAACTTCATTCATTCAAAAACATAATACAAAAGAAAACAAATGTTTATGCATGTGTAAATGTATTCAGTTATAAACATTCATTCACTTTCTTCTTTCCTTCATGGCTCTCAACTTCACCGCTTTTTTCCCTATATTTTTATTGTAATATTTTCAGAATGTGTTTGTTCTATTTTCGGCCAAAGTAAGACAAAGAAAAAAATTGTTGTTATTTTTTTAGTTTTAATGCCATGATTTTAATAGTCCGGCCTGCATGTGCACAGATTTTTCCTCCATGCGGGCCCCTGAGCTAAAATGAGTTTGACACCCCTGGTCTATCCACTGTGGGAAGAAGCCGCTTCTAAAATACTGATTCTCACCGCCACGACGGAAAAATAAACAAAGTTTCTTTCAAGTACCATTATCACTGGAGGACTAGAGAAGTGACTCTCAAACTGAGGTACTTCTGTTCATGAAATTTTCACACACAGTGTTACTGTTCAAACTGTGTGTAATGTTATAAAATAATAAAATATACTTGTTAAATAAAACTACTGCCTTGTTTTTAATTGATACGTAGGTTTACTACGCTGCTGTATTTTAATGTCGGTCATTATGGTGGCACTTGGAGAGCCATGTCAAGGTTCAACTTTATTGTCCCCGCGGGGAAATTTGTCTTGGGCACAGTGCATCATTGCTTTCTTAAACATACACAAAAACAACAGAACAAAAACACAAGCACAGACACAACACAACCAGACAACTAACATTTAAACATCAGAACATGGAGCTTGATAGACATAAGTGGCACTTTGATGTAGGCATAAAATCTACAGTATGGAGATAAAGATAAAGTACCAGTGTGCATAGCACTAGAGCTCATGGATAAAGTGCTGTGTGCTAAAGTGCTTAGTTCTAAAGTGCTATGTGCTAAAGTGCTATGTGCTAAAAAAAAGTGCTAACCTATGTATTAACATTCTATTGCACATTGTTGGTCAGCTTAATGGAGGCTGGGACAAATGATAATTTAAGGCGGTTAGATTTGCATAGTGGGACCTCCCTGATGGCAGGGTCTTCTCCCTGATGGCAGGGTTCCATATTCAGGGAAGAGTGGGTGTTGTGAGTTGGAAATGATTTTCTTAGCTTTTTTCCTAACTGCCTGCTCATAGATGCTCTGTATAGGCTCATATTCTTTCCTCCCTACGATTTTCATTGCCGTTTTATGCATGCCGGCCAGTTTGCTTTTTAGCTTAACGGTTAGGTTGCCAAACCATGAGGTGATCCCGTATCTAATGATGCTCTCTACAATGGCACGGTAGAAAATCATCATGATGTGGCTGCTTACGCCGTACAATCTTAATCTTCGCAAAAAATATAGCCTCTGTTGCAGTCTATTGCATAGTTTGTCAATATGTGTCTTCCAGCAGAGAAGATTATCAATATGAACCCCTAAATATTTATATGAGGATACCTGGGTGATTTCCTGATTTTTGATGACCACTGGCTCATGGTCAGTCACTTTCCTCGGATCCAAAACCATTTCCTGTGTCTTGGTCACATTTAGAATAAGATGGTTGGTATCACACCACCTAATAAATAGGTCTATCTCGTCTTGGTACACAGAGGGGTCCGTATCCTTGTGTAGAAGGCTTAGGAGCACGGTATCATCCGCAAATTTCCCCATATAATTGTTAGGGTGCACAGTCCTACAATCATTGGTGTACAATGTAAACAGTGTAGGTCGGGGGTCGCGGCTCTTTAGCGCCGCCCTAGTGGCTCTCTGGAGATTTTTCAAAAATGTATGAAGAATGGAAAAAGATGAGTGGGAAAAAAATCTATTTTTTTGTTTTAGTATGGTTTCTGTAGGAGGACAAACATGACACAAACCTCCCTAATTGTTACAAAGCACACTGTTTATATTAAATATGCTTCACTGATTCGAGTATTTGGCGAGCGCCATTTTGTCCTACTAATTTTGACGGTCCTTGAACTCACCGTATAGTTTGTTTACATAACTTTCTCCGACTTTCTAGGACGTGTTTTATGCCACTTCTTTTTCTGTCTCATTTTGTCCACCACACTTTTAACGTTGTGCATGAGTGCATAAAGGTGAGTTTTGTTGATGTTATTGACTTGTGTGGAGTGCTAATCAGACATATTTGGTCACTGCATGACTGCAAGCTAATCGATGCTAACATGCTATTTAGGCTAGCGATATGTACATATTGCATCATTATGCCTCATTTGTAGGTATATTTGAGGTCATTTAGTTTCCTTTAAGTCCTCTTAATTCAATTTATTCATGACACATGTAATATGGCTTTTAATTTTTTGCGGCTCCAGACAGATTAGTTTTTGTATTTTTGGTCCAATATGGCTCTTTCAACATATTGGGTTGCTGACCCCTGGTGTAGGTGATACAACACAACCCTGTGGGACGCCTGTGTTGCAGTGTTTGGTGTCTGACAGTGTTCTGTTGACCTTTACTTGCTGTGTTCTGTTTGTTAAAAAAGAGTGGAACCATTTGATCAAGGTGGAGTTTACACCCATGTCTTTGAGCTTCTCCAAGAGTATGTGAATTTGCACTGTATTAAAAGCTGAGCTGAAATCAACAAATACAATTCTAGCATAAGCTTTTGTGTTCTCAAGGTGCTTGGAGATAAAGTGCAAGGTGCAAAGGATCGCGTCATCAGTACTGCATTCCTGCTTGTACGCAAACTGGTACACATCTAAATTTGGCTTGACATCCTTCATGAGCAGTGACACAACAAATTTTTCAAAACATTTCATAACAATCGAAGTGAGAGCTACGGGACGAAAGTCGTTGATTAATTATTTAACACATAAGCCTTAGGCTTAGGTCAGGCTGATTAGAAAAACAAACCAAATGTACTGCATTAGAAGGGACTCATAAATAACTGATGAAAAAAGCTTTTACATTGTGCTAAAATAATAAACTGAATTAGTAAAGAATATGTTTCTTACATGAACTGTCAATAAAATTAAAGTGCAAATGAAAATACCGCTTCACCACTTTAGTCATAATTTTTGCGCTTAAGAAACTTCTCTATGACTTCTTCTGTTTGTTTGTTATTGTCATTACTGCCACAAGTGGTGGAAAAGTGTATTACAAGTGAGTAATACGGACCACAGCTGAGAAACAGATATTTTTTGGGCTCGAGGCCCAACAATGGGATTAGAGCAGTGATTCTCAGACCGTGGTGGTACGCAGGCTCCATCTAGTGGTACGTCAAAGAATCCCTTGATTAAAGTACAGTGTTTTGTTTTCCTATACTCAAACACAGTGTTACTGTTCAAACTCTGTGTAATGTCCAATGGCCAACAATATTAAATATATTTGTTAGAGATGTCCGATAATGGCTTTTTTGCCGATATCCGATATTCCGATATTGTCCAACTCTTAATTATCGATTCCGATATCAACCGATACCGATATATACAGTCGTGGAATTAACACATTATTATGCCTAATTTAGTTGTGATGCCCCGCTGGATGCATTAAATAATGTAACAAGGTTTTCCAAAATAAATCAACTCTGTCACGTGGGGGGGGTCGCAGCTCGTTGCGGGGTTGTTTTTCCAACGCAAAAGACGGCTTCGGACGACAGCGGGAAGGTAGGCTTGGATTTATTTAACAAAATCACTCACTACCACAAACACAAAAATACAACAAAAAAAGGCAAGCGTGCCTAAAACACAAAAGAAGCTAAAGAAGTTAGCAGAAGCTATGACATGGACTATGAAACTTACTTGGTCAGCAAGAGACATGAACCGGTGTGACAAAGACAATGAACGCACAACGAGTGAACAGAAAGAAAGACTTAAATAACACAGACATGAGTAACAACAGGTGCGTGACTCAAAACGTGAAACAGGTGCGTGACATGACAGATGAAAACTAATGGGTGACCATGGAAACCAAACAAAACAAGGAAGTGAAACCAGGAACTAAAAAAAGAGTCCAAAAAACAAACAGCACATGGCCAAATAAAAACATGATCAACAGACATGACAAACTCAAGTTATGGAAAAAAGTGCCAACATGGCACTGCCATATTTATTATTGAAGTCACAAAGTGCATTGTTTTTTTAACATGCCTCAAAACAGCAGCTTGGAATTTGGGACATGCTCTCCCTGAGAGAGCATGAGGAGGTTGAGGTGGGCGGGGTTGAGGTGGGGGCGGGGGGTAGCGGGGGGTGTATATTGTAGCGTCCCGGAAGAGTTAGTGCTGCAAGGGGTTCTGGGTATTTGTTCTGTTGTGTTTATGTTGTGTTACGGTGCGGATGTTCTCCCGAAATGTGTTTGTCATTCTTGTTTGGTGTTGGTTCACAGTGTGGCGCATATTTGTAACAGTGTTAAAGTTGTTTGTACGGCCACCCTCAGTGTGACCTGTATGGCTGTTGATCAAGTATGCTTTGCATTCACTTGTGTGTGTGAAAAGCCGTAGATATTATGTGACCTTTAAGGTTTATTGCTCCGTGGGTGGGAGGTCGTGGGTGCCGGGGGGGCCGTGTGCCGCGGGGTCGGGTGGGCCTGGGGTGTGTTCCCTGGTGCCGGCCTGGCGGGCCGGTC
>NC_084731.1:89322123-89532123 GCF_033978785.1 Entelurus aequoreus | reverse complement strand
TTTTAATTTAATTTAATTTAATTTGTATTTTTCATTTTTTAAAATTATTATTATTATTTTTGTTTAATCTTATTATTTATTTGTGTGTGGCGTCGCGCGGGTCTCGCTTCCTGTTGGGTGGGGTCAGTGCGCTGTGGGGTCTCTGTTGGCGAGTTGATGTGGTGGCGGCGCGGCGCCCGTGTCTGGTCTGGATGCTGTGTCTCGGTTGTTTGGGCGGTGGTGTGTTTGTGCGGGTTTGGGTTGGGGTGGTGGGGTCTTTTGGTGTGGGGGGGGGGTGTTGGTGTCTCTTGTTTGCGTGTTGGCGTTTGGGCTTGCTGGCGGGCTGGCGCTAGCTGGTCTCCGTGATCCTGTTGGCGTGTGGTTGCCGGTCGCGGTTTTTTTTGGTCGCTTTGATTTCATTGGGTGGTGCTGGCTGTCTGGGGGTGTTGTGGCTGCTGTTTCTGCTGCCGTTTGTTTGTGGTGTGGGCGCCCGTGGCTGCTGGGTCTGGTGCAGGGGGGTGGCTGATGTTGTGACCGGTGGCAGCGCGCGCGCGAGGTGGTTGTCGGGGCTGACAAACTGTGTATATGCCGTCCATCCCTTCCGGGTGCCCGTCTTGGTTGGGGCCTGCTGGGTCTGGTCCCTGCGTGTACTGTGGTAGTTTGGTGCTGCAGGGTATTCCGAGGTGCTGCGAGTCGGCCAGTTGTTGGGGTAGCGACCTTGTGTGTCAGCATGTCTGTGATCTTCTTTTAATTCTTTTTTTTTTTTTTTAAATAGATTTAATTATTTGTTTCTTCTTATTTTTTAATGTATTTTATTATTATTATTATTTATTTATTTATTTAATTTATTTATTTCCCCCTACCTCAGGGGGGGCCTCGGCGGGGCGGTTGCTGGTTGTTCCATCTCCATCGTTGGGGTCCCTGCGGGTGGGGTGGGTGGTTCCCGTGGCCCCGTTCTGGGTGGTCCTGTGGCGGCCGGCTTGGGTGGGGTGGCCGTGGGCTGGCCTCGCCAGGCTCTCCGGGGGTGGGGGGGGCTCATGGGGGCCCGGTTGCCGGTGGGGAGGGGGCGGTCTTCCCGTCCGGTTGCGGGGGGTCTCCGGGTCCCTCGGGCGGGGCGTCCCGCCTTTCTGTCCGTGTGGGGTGTGGTCTCTCGCTGGCTTGGGGTCTGGCTGCCCCCTGCTTTTCTCGTGCCTTGTCCTCTGCCGGGTGCGTCTGTCTGCGGTCTGCATTCTTTCGTATCTCAAGTTATCATTACGTATTTGTATTGTTGCATTTGAACAATTGTATTGTTGATAATAAAGGTAAAGTGTTGGTATTGTTTATTATCAATAGCACTATTTCTATTGGTATTCATATTGCTCCATTTTTTAGTGTAATAATGCTCATTATCATTTCTGTATTATTTTTTATTTTCGCTAACTGCTTATTTGCTATTACTTTTACCATCATATTTTTACATGTCATATTTGCTGATGTTGCTCTGTTGTTGTTGTTGTTGTTGTTGTGTTTGCTGTTGTTGTTTTTGTCTCTCTGTCTAATCCCCCTCTTGTCCCCACAATTCCCCCCTCTGTCTTCCTTTTTTTCTCTTTCTATCCCCTCCTGCTCCGGCCCGGCTGCACCAAATGATAATATAAATACATTTAATAAAGTCAAAATACAAATAAGGCAACAAGAGAAGTATCCTACACTTCTCTTTTGTAAAGTAAATCTGAACAGCCGATATGGGCATCTACATCTGCTATATGATTTGCCTGAGAAGCTGGGCAGGACAAAAAAAAAAAAAGAAAAAAAAAAAAAGGTTTATTGGCGCTCTGTACTTTTCCCTACGTCCGTGTACCACTCCGTACAGCGGCGTTTTAGAAAGTCATACATTTTACTTTTTGAAACCGATACCGATAATTTCCGATATTACATTTTAAAGCATTTATCGGCCGATAATATCGGCAGTCCGATATTATTGGCAGTCCGATATTATCGGACATCTCTAATATTTCTTAAATAAAACCCATTGCCATGTTTTTATTGAATACTTAGGCCTACTACGCTACTGCATTTTAAAGTTGGTCATTATGGTGGCACATGGAGAGCCAAGTACTTTCTGAAGTGGTACTTGGTGAAAACAGTCTGAGAACCACCGGATTAGAGGTTTTGGATGCTCTTTGGAGTCGGCTGGACAGACGTGAGCCAGTAAGTGGACGGAGGACTCACCCACGGCAGGCTGTTCCTGCAGGTGAACTCCCAGGAGGCGATGTAGGTGGGGCAGGTGTAGCGCTCCAACACGATGTAGGCGGCCTCCGTGTCGACCACAAAGTTGAACTCCCCGCATATGGTGGTGTTCCCCCTGGCTGCACACGTCACTTATTGAATCGGGGACGCCAAGAAACCTAAAGAGCGTGGGCATGCTTACACTCGATGTTGCCTCCCATGATGTAGAGAGCCTTGAGCTTCTTGGGAAGGGAAGGGTCCAGTTGCACGGCCACGGCGAGGTTGGTCAGAGGTGCCGTGGCCACCAGAGTCACCTGACACCACCAGACGGCCGTGAGGACTTTGCCAAATGCAAAAGCATCAACGCTCGTCTTACCTCGCCTTGGTTTTGTTCGATCATTTCCACTAAAGCCTGGACACCTTTTTTCTCCTGCACCAGTTCCAGTCCTGGAGCATCTGGATCAGGAACGTCCCCCAGCCCGTCTTTTCCGTGGAAATAGCTGGCGTGTCTCTCGTTGGACAGCAACGGCTCGGAGCATCCGGCGTACACTGGAATCTGCGGAATTTGGGACGGTCAGGAAACCCTCCGAAGCAGTTCCTCCGGCAAAGATACTCACATCCAGTCTGTTGCAGACTTTCAGAACCCGGAGCGTGTTCTTCAGGACGTTCTCCAGGGTGGTGTTGCCATGGGAGCAGGTTATCCCCAATATCTCCACATTGGGGGCGGCCAGGGCTATCATGATGGCCTGGGCATCATCCACCCCCGTGTCCACATCCAGAATCAGCTTCTTTTTCATCCTACGTCCAAGCAACAGAAACTGCCCACTCAGCACTAACACGTATTAAAACAGAATAATTAACTAATTAATTAGATGCCTGAAAAAAATATGTGCCTCAGTGACAGCGTTAAATCAAGAAGTGGTGCAATGGAAATAAAAAAGTTTTAAAACAATGAACAAATGAAATGATACAAAAATCCTCACCTGTGGCGCCTCAGCTTGCAAATGTGACTCAAAACTCCCACCTGCAGAGCATCTTTTAAAGAGCTAGAGGTTCTTATGCAACAGGTCACGCCCATGCCTGTGAGGCTATAAATGTTTATTTTTTATTTTTTTGGCCTGAACTATGTTTCCAGTTTAAACATAACACCACCCCTTGTCTGCTTGATTGATTGATTGATTGATTGATTGATTGATTGATTGATTGAGACTTTTATTAGTAGGTTGCACAGTGAAGTACATATTCCGTACAATTGACCACTAAATGGTAACACCCGAATAAGTTTTTCAACTTGTTTAAGTCGGGGTCCACTTAAATTGATTCATGATACAGATATATACTATCAGATATATACTATCATCATAATACAGTCATCACACATGATAATCACATTGAATTATTTACATTATTTACAAAACAGGGTGTTGAGGGGGGGGGGGGGGGTAGGTTTGGTTGTTATCATCAGTCATCAACAATTGAGAACAGAGAAATGGATATTGGAACAGTGTAGGTCTGACTTAGGATATGGACAGCAAGTAGTGGGCATAGAGGATAGAGAGAGAGAGAGAGAGAGAGAGAGAGAGAGAGAGAGAGAGAGAGAGAGAGAGATCAGAAGGCATAAGAAAAAGTATCTGCATTTGATTGTTTACATTTGATATTAACAATCCGGGGAGGGTGTTAGTTTAGGTTGTAGCTGCCTGGAAGTGAACTTTTATTGCGGTTTTGAAGGAGGATAGAGATGCCCTTTCTTTTATGCCTGTTGGGAGCGCATTCCACATTGATGTGGCATAGAAAGAGAATGAGTTAAGACCTTTGTTAGTTCGGAATCTGGGTTTAACGTGGTTAGTGGAGCTCCCCCTGGTGTTGTGGTTATGGCGGTCATTTACGTTAAGGAAGTAGTTTGACATGTACTTCGGTATCAGGGAGGTGTAGTGGATCTTATAGACTAGGCTCAGTGCAAGTTGTTTTACTCTGTCCTCCACCCTGAGCCAGCCCACTTTGGAAAAGTGGGTATGAGTGAGGTGGGATCTGGGGTGGAGGTCTAGAAGTGTTCTGGGATGTGTGCCTCACACACGCGTATTTAAAACAGAATAATTAACTAATTAATTAGATGCCTGAAAAAAATATGTGCCTGAGTGACAGCGTTAAATCAAGAAGTGGTGCAATGGAAATAAAAAAGTTTTAAAACAACGAACAAATTAAATGATACAAAAATCCTCACCTGTGGCGCCTCAGCTTGCAAATGTGACTCACAACTCAAACTTACAGAGCATATTTTTAAAGGCAAGGCTAGGCAAGGCAACTTTATTTGTATAGCGCTTTTCATACACAAGGCAGACTCAAAATGCTTCACAGACAACAAAGTGAAATGAAAGAAAATAAAAGCAAAATTAAAATGCAGACAATAAAAATAAAAACAGTGCAGACGTTAAAAGTTAAAAGATTAAAAGATTTAGCTAAAAGCTAAGGTGAACATAAAAGTCTTCAGTCTAGTTTTAAAAGTAGTCAGAGTTGGGGAAAGTCTGACATCTTCAGGAAGTTTATTCCATCTATTTGTTGCATAGTGACTGAATGATGATCTCCCTTGATTTGAGTTTACTCTTGGAACCGCTAACAGATTGGTCTCAGAAGATCTTAGTGATCTAGAGGGCTTATATAGTGGAGTATATCAGTGATATACTTCGGCCCTAGACCATGTAGTGATTAATATGTGAGCAGGAGGATTTTGAAATCAATTCTCTGATGTACAGGGAGCCAATGTAAGGATTTAAGAATTGGTGTAATGTGCTCACATTTTTTGGTCTTTGTTAGAACTCTAGCAGCAGCGTTCTGAACAAGCTGTAGCTGCTTGACAGTTTTTTTGGGAAGACCGGCAAGAAGACCATTACAATAGTCTAGCCTACTGGTAATAAAGGCATGTACAAGTTTTTCAAAGTCTTGAGCTGACATGAGCCCTCTAAGTCTTTTTCCATTTTTGAGGTGATAGTAGGCCGATTTTGTTACTGATTTGATGTGACTGTCGAAATGTAAATCAGAATCTAAAATAACCCCAAGATTTCTGGCTTTATTTGAGGTTTTCAGGGACAGTGATTGAAGGTGTTGGACGACTCTAAACCTTTCTTTTTTAGCACCAAAAACAATTATCTCAGTTTTATCTTCATTTAGTTGTAGGAAATTTTGGCACATCCAGTGTTTGACTTGCTCAATGCACTGGCACAGAAGATCTATGGGGCGATAGTCATTTGGTGATAGCGCTACATAGATTTGGGTGTCATCGGCATAGCAATGATGGTCAATGTTATTATTTTGCATGATTTGTCCTAGTGGGAGCATATAGATGTTAAATAAAGTCGGCCCCAAGATTGAACCTTGGGGGACTCCACACGTTACGTTGGTTGGTTCTGATACAAAGTCACCAATGGAAACAAAATAGTTCCTATCTTGTAGATATGACTTGAACCAGCTTAAAACTTTAAAGAGCAAGAGGCTCTTATGCAACAGGCAACGCCCATGCCTGTGAGGCTATATATTTTTATTTTTTTATTTTAATTTTTTTTGGCCTGAACTATGTTTCCAGTTTAAACATAACCCAACCCTTGTCTGCTTGATTGATTGATTGATTGAGACTTTTATTAGGAGGTTTCACAGTGAATTACATATTCCGTACAATTGACCACTAAATGGTAACACCCGAATATGTTTTTCAAGTTGTTTAAGTCGGGGTCCACTTCAATTGATTCATGATACAGATATATACTATCGGATATATACTATCATCATAATACAGTCATCACACAAGATAATCACATTGAATTATTTACATTATTTACAATCCGGGGTGTGGAGGGCGGCGTGGGGGGGGGGGGGGGGGGGGGGTTGGTTTGGTTGTTATTATCAGTCATCAACAATTGAGAACAGAGAAATGGATATTGGAACAGTGTAGGTCTGACTTGGTATGATATGGAAAGCAAGTAGTGGGCAGAGAGAGAGAGAGAGAGAGAGAGAGAGAGATCAGAAGGTATAAGAAAAAGTATCTGCATTTGATTGTTTACATTTGATTATTAACAATCCGGGGAGGGTGTTAGTTTAGGTTGTAGCTGCCTGGAGGTGAACTTTTATTGCGGTTTTGAAGGAGGATAGAGATGCCCTTTCTTTTATACCTGTTGGGAGCGCATTCCACATTGATGTGGCATAGAAAGAGAATGAGTTAAGACCTTTGTTAGTTCGGAATCTGGGTTTAACGTGGTTAGTGGAGCTCCCCCTGGTGTTGTGGTTATGGCGGTCATTTACGTTAAGGAAGTAGTTTGACATGTACTTCTGTATCAGGGAGGTGTAGCGGATCTTATAGACTAGGCTCAGTGCAAGTTGTTTTACTCTGTCCTCCACCCTGAGCCAGCCCACTTTAGAGAAGTGGGTAGGAGTGAGGTGTGATCTGGGGTGGAGGTCTAGAAGTAATCTGACTAGCTTGTTCTGGGATGTTTGGAGTTTATATTTGAGGGTTTTGGCGGTGCTAGGGTACCAGGAGGTGCATGCGTAATCGAAAAAGGGTAAAACGAGAGTTCCCGCCAGAATCCTCATGGTGCTTTTGTTGACCAGAGAGGAGATTCTGTAGAGAAATCTCGTTCGTTGGTTGACCTTTTTGATTACCTTGGTTGCCATTTTATCACAGGAAAGATTAGCCTCTAGAATGGAACCTAGGTAGGTGACCTCATCTTTTCTGGTGATAACAATGTCACCCACTTTTATAGTGAAGTCATTGACTTTCTTAAGGTTGATGTGGGACCCAAATAGGATGGATTCCGTTTTACCCAAGTGTATGGGTAGCTTGTTGTCAGCGAGCCAGATGCATGTTCTACAGAGTTAAGCACCAAGGATTTTCTCCACCTGTGACTTGTCCCTGTCTGATACCAGCTAGGCTGAGTCATCCGCAAACAAGAACAATTCACAGTCGCATGCCGATGACAAGTCGTTTATGTATATTAGGAACAGTAAAGACCCCAATATACTGCCTTGGGGGACTCCACAGCTCACTGAGAGGGGGGGGGGGGGGGAACACGGTGCCGTTCACCTCTACCACCTGCTCCCTCCCCTCCAAGTAAGATTGCATCCAGCTCGATGAGGTTTTGTTAAATCCGATTGCTCTGAGCTTATCCAACAGTATAGCGTGGTTAACGGTGTCAAAGGCCTTCTGAAGGTCCAGCATGACCATGCCGCAGTATTTGCCCGCGTCCACCTCATGTTTGATGTGGTCGGTCAGATAAAGGAGGCATGTGTCAGTGGAATGGTTAGTTCTAAAGCCGGATTGGAATTTGTACATGAGTTTATTAGTGGCAAGGTAACTATCGACCTGTTCATAAAGTTTTTTCCTCCATTACTTTCGAAAAGGAATTGAGAATAGAAACAGGTCGGTAGTTTCCAGGTTCCAATTTGCTTCCTTTTTTAAAGAGGGGAGTTACTCTTGCTATCTTAAAATCTTTTGGTACTTGGCCTTGTGTAATTGATAGGTTTATTATGTGCGTGATGATCGGGGCAATGATGGAGGCAGAGTATAATATAATATAATCTGGAGGGAAAATTATCAAGTCCGGTGGCCTTGTTTGGGTGGAGCGCGCTCAATTTTTTAAACAGCTCATCAGCTGTGACTATTTCTAATTTGAAATCATTGTTGGATACTCCTAGCTTTCTGTAGAAGGCTGTAATGTGTTCAACAACAAAGCGACCAGAGTGGTGGGACAGCTTGTTGACACCAACCACAGCTGGTGAAAAAGGCGTTAGGTCTGCTTGCTACCTCCATTTTGTCTGCAATGAGGGAGTCACCCTCCTTGATGCTGATGTTGGTGAGTCTGGTTTTAAGTTTCTGGCTGCAACCAGGAAGCTGGTTGTTGAGAATTTTCCAGAGCTCTCGTGGCTTATTTGTGTTTGATACCAGGTCGTTACAGGATCATACATTGGTCATATTCAAAGTCCTCATGTGTCCAGGGACATATTTCCTAAGTTTATAAACATAATATAAAAAATAAATAAATAAAAGAAGATCTGATGCCAAAAAATATCGACGTAATCTTAGTAGTATCGACTAGATACGCTACTTTACTTAGTATCATTACAGTGGATGTTAGGTGTAGATCCACCAATGGCGTTTGTTTACATTTTGACGCCGGTGAGATACGGTGTGTAGTGAAGCATGTTTAGCTATTCCTCGTCCTGCAGGGATGATACTTGTAAGAAACTTACTTTATTTGTCGCCATGGAGGCGAGGATTAGTGATTTAGAAGTAGCCAAAACACTGCCGACTGGCGCTGGACTTTAGCTGCTAGCTAGCTAGCCATGTCTTAAAGCACCTCTTCCTGAGGGTGTTTCAGTGTTATAACTTCACCTTTATCGTTACTTTTTAACCCCTCCGTTCTCCCTTTTCTGTCTACACACTGTGTCTGCTTGTAAGTACTCCGGACCAGGCGGACCAGTACTTTTTAGAGGCGGTATAGGACCGAAAATGATTTAGTATCGCGGTACAATACTAATACCGGTATACCGTACAACCCTAAGCCAATGTTTACATGACGTGTTGGTGGGTAGTAACACGCTACATTTACTTTTTGGATAAATTGTACTTGTCGGAGTAATTTTAATGCAACATCAATCAATCAATCAATCAAAGTTTATTTATATAGCCCTTAATCACAAGTGTCTCAAAGGGCTGCACAAGCCACAACGACATCCTCGGCTCAGATCCCACATCAGGGCCAGAAAAAACTCAACCCAATGGGATACAATGAGAAACCTAGGAGGGGACCGCAGATGGGGGGACCCCCACCTCAATCCCCCCGGTGCAATGGACGTCGAGTGGATCTAGTTAATAGTGTGAGAGTCCAGTCCATAGTGGGGGATCATCTTGAGTGGAGACAGGTCAGCAGCGCAGAGACGTCATCAACTGATGCACAGATGAGTGGTCCACTCCGGGTCCTGACTTTGAACAGCTAGCGCTTCATCTGTGGTCACCTAATAACCTCTCCACGCAGGAAAGGGGGGCAGAACAGAATATAGACGGCAGATCAACTGGTCTAAAAGGGGGGTCTATTTAAAGGCTAGCGTATACAAATGAGTTTTAAGATGGGACTTAAATGCTTCTACTGAGGTAGCATCTCTAACATACTTTTTACTTTTACTTGAGTATTTTTCTGAAAAGGAAACTCTACTTTTACTCTGTTACATTAAGTTTCCTTCTAATTTCTACATCATCATTATATTTACTTATGATCCCTTAATTACTGCTTGCAAAAACGGATTCATTTGGCTCGTCAGAGAGACTTCTTCTTCACATGACTCTGTTTCACCAATCAAAAAGGGCCTGGCAGTCACATGACCGCGCTTAAACGACACACTGTTAAAAGTGACACTGTCAGGTTCAAACACTGATGACCTATATTAAACAAGACAAGAGGCAAAGAATCATACAGAGACATAATTACATTTGGACTCAATATTGACGAGAATTATGGCAACTGTCCTCTCGGTACAGTCTTCAACCACACTCTGCCCAAAGATTGCACTTCTCCTTCTTTATTTGACTTTCTCCCCCCACCTGCCCACAGCTGCTTCCAGAGGGAATTGGGTCGTAAACAGTGTTGCCTTCGGTTACCGAACAGTTCAAAGAGAGTTCCATAAAAGAGTTCAAAAAGAGTTCGTAAAATACTTCAAAAAGAGTTCCTCTGGAAGTTGAGCAGATCCTGCCATCTGTCCGCTTTGAAGTCCTCGGGCCAGAACAACATCCTTCTGTTGATTACCATACATGAGAGAACACAGGAACACCATCTTGCTTCCCCCTTACACAGTGGAGTTTTACGAGCCTTACTCTTGGTAGGTTTCAAAAGACAGCCTTTTGTCTTCTTATCAGGAACACAATGTAATACAAAGTTTTTGTGACCGGTAAATTTATGTTTTGAGATCCAGTCATCTAGAAATTTCAGTAAGTCTGGTTTTGTTTTTTCTACTGCTTTCCGGGCTTTACATTTTAACTCGTCTTTTGGACTAACCTTTGGTTTACTTGTCCCTTTTCCCATTTTGTAAATTTGGAGTAATCCGTCGTCCCCTACAGAACAGAACTTATAAGGATTACTTTAGTCTTTGTTGTAAGATAGTGGTTTAATTTATTATTGTGGTACACATCGTTTCTACTGGAGATAGTTCCCAAGTGGAGGTGTCTTGCATAAAACATCCACAATAACCCACTATTTACTTCTCACAACTTTAATATGGAGTGATAGCCTAATGGCGATTACTCCCACACACTCTCACGTTCATACCTTTCACACTTGTTTTACGGATATTTCAGTTTTCGCGGGCTCCGACGCCCTTCAGAATTTTGGTCTACTTATTTTAATTTAAAATTTTTGTGGACTTCGTCGTCCTTAATTTGGCTTATTTTCAATGTTTGAATCATACGGAACTTCAGTTTTTTTGGACTCTGTTGTCCTCCTAATTTTTTGGCCTTTTTACCTGTTAGAGCCTAGGGTTTACAGGGTTTGTCTATGCGTCGTAACCCTCAGTCACACGCTTTTTCTTTGTCGTTTCTTTCTTTGTAATTCAAAACGTACTCACTGAACTCTGCATTCCTTCCTCTTGTCCTCGGTTTTCCGTCAGTCGTCCAATTCCAGCCAAAATTAAGAAAAAGCAGTTCCTCAATCAGGATTTGTATACCATGGTCTTTCCGGTTTCACTCCCTCTTGCTGGAATTGTCAGACGTGTTGGAATCCGGCTCGAAGGACCAAGACGATGTCAGGTTCAAACACTGATGACATCTATTAAACAAGACAAGAGGCAAAGAATCAAACAGAGACAGAATTAAATTTGGACTCAATATTGACGAGAAACATGGCGACTGTCCTCTCGGTACAGTCTTCAACCACACTCTGCCCAAAGATTGCACTTCTCCTTCTTTATTTGACTTTCTCCCCCCACCTGCCCACAGCTGCTTACAGAGGGAAGTGGGTCGTAAACAGCATCGCCTTCGTTTAACGAACAGTTCAAAGAGAGTTCCATAAAATAGTTCAAAAAGAGTTTGTGAAATACTTCAAAAAGAGTTCCTCTGGAAGTTCAGTAGATCCTGCCATCTATCCGCTTTGAAGTCCTCGGGCCAGAACAACATCCTTCTGTTGATTACCATACATGAGAGAACACATGAACACCATCTTGCTTCCCCCTTACACAGTGGAGTTTTATGAGCCTTACTCTTGGTAGGTTTCAAAAGAGCCTTTTGTCTTCTTATCAGGAACACAATGTAGTACAAACATTTTTTGTGATAATTTAGAAACAATTATTCTAACAGACACGGCGTCAGACAAGGCAAAGTCAATTTTTACTTCCAAACTAGTAAAAAGAACAATTACATCATGCGGTGTCAGTAGAAATGTTTACATTTCAGCCTACAAGGATTCCACTTCCAACTAAAGAAAATATGTTGCTGTAATTTGTAGATGTTTTTTTTTTAATGCTTTAGCTAACGACAGACTAGAGCACAGCTGGGGGCCACATTGAGAGAAAAAAATTTGTCTGGGGGGCCAGTGTGTATGTGTGTATAAATTATATATACACATTTAGCTGTAAGAATCTGCTGTACAGTATGTGTGTTTGGGTCCCTTTTTTTCAGGGACACTAATACCAAAAGTCACAATATCCGGTAGAATTGTAAAAACGTTATGACAGACCACCTCAAAAAACGGAATGGAATTTTGCAGTTTTTTTACTGAATGGTACACCCAAAATGTACATTAAAATAAAGAAAGTGGGATTTAAAATATTAACTATGAACAATAAAACACTGAATATTAACAACATATGAACATCACTGTGACGATCTGTCACTTCATTTCTGTTTGTTTCCTTGTTTTTTTGTATTTACTTATCATCAGTGCTCTTATTTTGTTCCATTTCCTGTTTGTCTCTGAGCGCTGATCACTCACCTACTGTTGATTGGCAGGCAGTCCACACCTGCTGCCAATCAGCGTGTCCTATATATGCCTTGTCTGGAGCACTGCTCAGGGCTCGAAGATCGCCTTATGTTTGGAACGCTTACATGCAAGACTGCTTCATTTCCTTCTCTGTTTAGAGTAATAAAACTCATCTTACCTTCTCATCGTCTCCTGGTTCCTGCATCTTGGGGTCTCAAGAACTGCAGCCATGCGAGTTCCATACAATCGCTCCTCTTTGACGTGGGATTTACAATATTAACTATGAACAATAAAACACTGAATACTAACAACATACGTACATTGCTCCTCTTTGACGTGGGATTTACAATATTAACTACGAACAATAAAACACTGAATATTAACAGCACATGAACGTCGCTCCTCTTTTTACTTTTCAGACCATCTTTTACAATCAAGCAAAACACAACAAAAATGTAACAAACAGCAAAATATGAATGCAAAGGGTAATAAACACCTACAATATGATATATTTTCACTTTTATGCAGAAATATGGGGCGCCGAATGTAAAAGTTCACGCCCACTTTTTTCTTTTTTTTAAATTTTATTTTATTCCCCACTTTTTTAGCAGATATATTTCTCAGATTTATCTCACTCTTCTCAGATTGAGCACATTTTCTTCACATTTAAATTTAAATTAAATGTTGACTCTCTCTATTCTATCAGAATGTTAATCTAAACCTAAATCTTAAATATAAATATAAATGTTAAATCAAAAACTACATTTCAACCTAAATGTTCAATCGAAACCTAAATCTAAACGTGAGCGCTAAATGTTAAATCTAAATCTAAATGTGAGCGCTAAATGTTAAATCTTAACCCAAATGTTAAATCTAAACCTAAATGAAAATGTGAGTGCTAAATGTTAAATCTAAATCTAAATGTGAGCTCTAAATGTTAAATGTAAACCTAAATGTTCAATTTAAATCTAAATGTTAAATTTTAATCTAAATGTGAGCGTTAAATGTTAAACCTAAACCTAAATGTTAAAACTAAACCCAAATGTTAAATCTGAACCTAAATGTTAAATTTAAATCTAAATGTGAGCATTAAAATTTAAATGTAAAACTAAATGTTCAATTTAAATCTAAATATAAGCGCTAAATGTTAAATGCAAACCTAAATGTTAAATGTAAACCTAAATTTTAAATGTAAACTCAAGTGTTACATTTTAATCTAAATGTGAGCGCTAAATGTTGAACATAAACCTAAATGTTAAATCTAAACCCAAATGTTAAATTTAAATCTAAATGTGAGCGTTAAAATTTAAATCTAAAACTAAATGTTCAATTTCAAACTAAATCTAAGCGCTAAATTTTAAACCTAAACCTAAATGTTAAATCTAAACCTAAATTTTTAATCTAAACCTAAATCTTTAATCTAAACCTAAATCTTAAATTTAATTCTAAATGTGAGCGCTAAATGTTAAATCTTAACCCAAATGTTAAATGTAAACCTAAACCTAAATGTGAACGCTAAATGTTAAATGTAAACCTAAATGTTCATTAAAATCTAAATGTAAAATTTTAATCTAAATGTGAGCGCTAAATGTTAAACATAAACCTAAATGTTAAATCTAAACCCAAATGTTAAATTTTAATCTAAATGTGAGCGATAAATGTTAAACCTAAATGTTAAATCTAAACTCAAAGCGTTAAAATGTAAATCTAAACCTAAATGTTCAATTTCAAACTAAATCTAAGCGCTACATTTTAAACCTAAACCTAAATGTTAAATCGAAACCTAAATCTTTAATCTAAACCTAAATCTTAAATTGAAATCTAAACGTGAGCGCTAAATGTTAAATCTCAACCCAAATGTTAAATCTAAACCTAAATCTAAATGTGAGCGCTAAATGTTAAATGTAAACCTAAATGTTCATTTAAATCTAAATGTTAAATTTTAATCTAAATGTGAGCGCTAAATGTTAAACATAAACCTAAATGTTAAATCTGAACCCAAATGTTAAATTTAAATCTAAATGTGAGCGTTAAAATTTAAATCTAAACCTAAATGTTCAATTTCAAACTAAATCTAAGTGCTACATTTTTAACCTAAACCTAAATGTTAAATCTAAACCTAAATTTTTAAAGGCCTACTGAAACCCACTACTACCGACCACGCAGTCTGATAGTTTATATATCAATGATGAAATCTTAACATTGCAACACATGCCAATACGGCCGGGTTAACTTATAAAGTGCAATTTTAAATTTCCCGGCAACATTGCCATTGTTAGGCCTATTTTAGGGGGGCTCAAGCCCCCCTAAAATGTTATTAAGCCCCCCTAAATAATTTGGTGTTAAAAAAAAATAAATAAAAAATTTTTTTTTTTTTTTTACAAATACATGCCGACATATTCATTATAAAGTGGCCCACATATGAGTTTAAATAAATAATCATTCATTTAACCTGTCATTATTCACTCAGTTTCCCCTCACTTCATAGCGTAAGGTAGAGAGCCCCTTTAGTGCGTCGCGATCCAATTTATTCCACTTGTTCATATAGAAAATGCCCACATCACTCAAAATCCAGTCCGCATTTTCTCTGCGACCTTTCTTGCGGTCCTTGGACTTGTTCATATAGAAAATGCCCACATCACTCAAAATCCAGTCAGCATTTTCTCTGTGACCTTGCTTGCGGTCCTGCAGGTGTACGAAGCACATTAGCACACAGCACTGCAGAACAAGAACCCTGTGTCTGCAATTGTAAAAAATTTAGTTTTTAAGTTTTGTGTTTCTTGTAGAATCTATGTAAAGTAATATACATTAGCCTATTGTTAAAATAATGAAAACAACATCATTAAATATATTTGTTTTATTGTATTGTTACATTAATAGCTGTTGTATTATTATAGGATGGCTTGTTAAACATTTCATAGGATTTTCAGAGGGTGGAAAAACCAAGACATTTAATATAAAATGTAAAATGAATAAATACATAAAAAGAAAAAGAAAAAAAATGGTTAAAAGCCATCGTCCCGGGGAGCATTTCATTTCGTCCCGTGCATTTTTTTTACTGTCCCCGGGACGACGGGACTACATTAATCTCAAGCCCTGGAAGTTACATTTTATTGTTTGCATTATTTGTTTTAGCATTGCACTTTGAAGATGGTCCCTCAGCTCTTTGACAGCTTTGGCTCTTTTTCAGATCAGCAGACGGACTCTAAGTCTTTCTTATTTACAGTATATATAAAAGTTTCTCATTTCTATTCAGACTTCCATATATATTTAATTTCCTTAACGGCTTGCCATAATATATACGTTTGTATATATAAATATATTATATACAAGCCAAATTATCCCGATCCAGATATTACTTTAATTCAAGTAATTAAGTAATATTTCCAGGGCTTGAATTTACACCCATTTTAGTCACAAAGGTGCCCAAAATGTAATCTGTGCAACTTCAAAATATTTTGGAACCAACAATTATTGTATTGTGAGCTAAAGTGGTGGCATTAGCCTCTATGTTGTGAAAAAATAGCATAGAGGCTAATGCAACGACTTTCATTGTGTTTCAGTGCATCTTGAAGGATCATGCAAGTAATTGTTTCTTGTTGAGGCTGTAAACAAAATGTCACTGTGCAAACCCATGTTTGTTGTTGTACTGAACACAGATTGAAAATAAACCCACTGAAATAATAATAATAACAATGATTAATTTCTAAGTCTTTGTTAGCCGTTTGTGAAGTTTTGTGCTCGTGCGCTACGTTCGCTCGCATCCTGTGCATCTCCTGGGGGCTAGGCCCCCCCTGTCCTTAAAAGCTAGTGACGCCCCTGCCCGGCAAACTTCCGGCTGAAAACGTTTCGATATGATGACGTATGCGCGTGACGTCAATGGTTGAACCGGAAGTATTGGTACACCATTGTATCCAATACAAACAGCTCTGTTTTTATCGCAAAATTCCACAGTATTCTGGACATCTGTGTTGGTGAATCTTTTGCAATTTGTTAATGAACAATGAAGACTGCAAAGAAGAAAGTTGTAGGTGGGATCGGTGTATTAGCGGCTGGCTACAGCAACACAACCAGGAGGACTTTGAGTTGGATAGCAGACGCGCTATCCGACGCTAGCCGCCGACCGCACCGATGATCGTGGTGAAGTCCTTCGTTGCGCCGTCGATCGCTGGAACGCAGGTGAGCACGGGTGGTGATGAGCAGATGAGGGCTGGCGTAGGTGGAGAGCTAATGTTTTTAGCATAGCTCTGTCGAGGTCCCGTAGCTAAGTTAGCTTTAATGGCGTCGTTAGCAACAGCATTGCTAGGCTTCGCCAGGCTGGACAGCATTTACCGTGTGGTTACAGGTCCAGGGTTTGGTTCGGTGTCTCCTGATAGTAGAAGTAATAGTAGTATTGTTGATCTTCTGTCTATCCTTCCAGTCAGGGGCATGTTTCTTCTGTTTCTATCCGCAGTTAAGCATGATGCTATCACGTTAGCTCCGTAGCTAAAGTGCTTCGCCGATGTATTGTCGTGGAGATAAAAGTCACTGTGAATGTCCATTTCGCGTTCTCGACTCTCATTTTCAAGAGGATATAGTATCCGAGGTGGTTTAAAATACAAATCCGTGATCCACAATAGAAAAAGGAGAAAGTGTGGAATCCAATGAGCCCTTGTACCTAAGTTACGGTCACAGTGAAAAAAGATACATCCTGGCGTCCTGCACTGCACTCTAGTCCTTCACTGTCACTTTCCTCATCCACAAATCTTTCATCCTCGCTCAAATTAATGGGGTAATCGTCGCTTTCTCGGTCCGAATAGCTCTCGCTGCTGGTGGGAATGATTGTAAACAATGTGCAGATGTGAGGAGCTCCACAACCTGCGAAGTCACGCTGCTTCCGGTACAGGCAAGGCTTTTTTATCAGCGACCAAAAGCTGCAAACTTTATCGTCGATGTTCTCTACTAAATCCTTTCAGCAAAAATATGGCAATATCGCGAAATGATCAAGTATGACACATAGAATGGATCTGCTATCCCCGTTTATATAAGAAAATATCATTTCAGTAGGCCTTTAATCTAAACCTAAATCTTAAATCTAAATGTAAATGTGAGCGCTAAATCTCTCGCCAAGTGTAAAGATGAACATTTATAAAATGTCAATATTCCACCAATTCGACGCCTCTCAGCCGCAAAGCCACGCCCACATCTCTGCCTCTCAGTGCACGACACTCCTACACTTTTCTCAATGCGGAATAAGAAAACATGACAGATGCTCAATGACGAAAATACCAGTGAAGTTGCACAATTCTGAAAAAAAATTATTTCCAAACGTGTGTGTGCATGGTGTGTTGCACAAGGACAATTAGACCTTCAAACACGTCGACGCTGCACTTTCGCCTTGGACAGTAAAATTGCTTCTACAATACACATATTTCTATTTGATGTGTCTTTAATCATTTTCACTGCGCTCTTACTTCCTGATTGTGTCACATATGAACATTACATTGCTGTAAACTACACGGTCACGGTCATACAAGTTAATGAAAGCAGCCAGCTGACAGAATTACTGGATCGGTTCTAAAGAACGTCTTTATTGTGAGCTAAATGGTAAAAACATGATTATGGTCAGTGTGAAGTCATCATTTGGTCAGAGGTTCAGGTCCAACACATGCTAACATGCGCCTTTTAATAGGCTTATTGTCTATCTTCCTGCTCATCGTAGCACGACACACCACAACTGTCCGAGAAGCGTGATTTAAAAAGTAGTAAGATGAAGGAAAGATGACTTTAATTCACACTCACTATAATCATGTTTTTACCATTTAGCTCACAATAAAGACATATTCTTTAGAACCGATCCAAAGTGAATCTGTCAGCTGGCTGCTTGCATCAAACTTGTATGACAGTGTTTGGAGCCAAAACATGTGCTGAAGTGCCCTCTTGGGAGCCAAAGGGCATGTTAAAGTTTCTTCTTAGGAGCCGAAATCCATGCTTAAGTGTCTTTTCAGGGTCCAAAATGCATGCTTAAGTGCCATCTTAGGAACTAATACGCACGCTTAAGTACCCTCTTGGGAGCCAAAACGTATGCTTAAGTGTCCTCTTAGGAGCCAAAATGTGTGCTAAACAACACTCCGAGCATCCCAAACCCATACTAAAGTGCCCTCTTGGGAACCAAAATGCATGTTCAAGTGTCCTCCTATGAACCAAAGCGTATGTTAAAGGCCTACTGAAACCCACTACTACCGACCACGCAGTCTGATAGTTTATATATCAATGATGAAATCTTAACATTATAACACATGCCAATACGGCCGGGTTAACTTATAAAGTGACATTTTAAATTTGCCGCTAAACTTCCGGTTCGAAACGCCTCTGAGGATGACGTATGCGCGTGACGTAGCCCGGCGAACACGGGTATGCCTTCCACATTGAAGCCAATACGAAAAAGCTCTGTTTTCATTTCATAATTCCACAGTATTCTGGACATCTGTGTTCGTGAATCTGTTTCAATCATGTTCATTGCATTATGGAGAAGGAAGCCGAGCAAGCAAAGAAGAAAGTTGTCGGTGCGAAATGGACGTATTTTTCGAACGTAGTCAGCCACAACAGTACACAGCCGGCGCTTCTTTGTTTACATTCCCGAAAGATGCAGTCAAGATGGAAGAACTCGGATAACAGAGACTCTAACCAGGAGGACTTTTGACTTGGATACACAGACGCCTGTAGAGAACTGGGACAACACAGACTCTTACCAGGATTACTTTGATTTGGATGACAAAGACGCAGACGTGCTACTGTGAGTATGCAGCTTTGGCTTTTTTTTGCGTATGTACGTAACTTTTTTAAAATATATAAGCTTTATGAACCTTGGGTTAGGTGAACGGTCTTTTGGGCTGAGTGATTGTGTGTGTTGATCAGGTGTTTGAATTGTATTGGCGTGTTCTATGGAGCTAGGAGCTAGCATAACACGTACCGTACCGTACGTGCGCGTCACGTACGTAACTTTTTAAAAATATATAAGCTTTATGAACCTTGGGTTAGGTGAACGGTCTTTTGGGCTGAGTGATTGTGTGTGTTGATCAGGTGTTTGAATTGTATTGGCGTGTTCTATGGAGCTAGGAGCTAGCAGAGGAGCTAGGAGCTAGCATAACAAACACGCAGGTGTTATTATGCAGGATTAATTTGTGGCATATTAAATATAAGCCTGGTTGTGTTGTGGCTAATAGAGTATATATATGTCTTGTGTTTATTTACTGTTGTAGTCATTCCCAGCTGAATATCAGGTACCGTGAGTATGCAGCCTTGGCTGCTAAACATTCGATAACTTGACCGTATGTGCGCGTCACGTACGTAACTTTTTAAAAATATATAAGCTTTATGAACCTTGGGTTAGGTAAACGGTCTTTTGGGCTGAGTGATTGTGTGTGTTGATCAGGTGTTTGAATTGTATTGGCGTGTTCTATGGAGCTAGGAGCTAGCAGAGGAGCTAGGAGCTAGCATAACAAACACGCAGGTGTTTTTATGCAGGATTAATTTGTGGCATATTAAATATAAGCCTGGTTGTGTTGTGGCTAATAGAGTATATATATGTCTTGTGTTTATTTACTGTTGTAGTCATTCCCAGCTGAATATCAGGTCACCCCCGGCTCTCACAGCATCTTCCCTATCTGAATAGCTTCAACTCCCCACTAGTCCTTCACTTGCACTTTACTCATCCACAAATCTTTCATCCTCGCTCAAATTAATGGGGAAATTGTCGCTTTCTCGGTCCGAATCTCTCTCACTTCATGCGGCCATCATTGTAAACAATAGGGAACTTTGCGTATATGTTCAACTGACTATGTCACGCTACTTCCGGTAGGTGCAAGCCTTTTTTTTATCAGATACCAAAAGTTGCAATCTTTATCGTCGTTGTTCTATACTAAATCCTTTCAGCAAAAATATGGCAATATCGCGAAATGATCAAGTATGACACATAGAATAGATCTGCTATCCCCGTTTAAATAAAAAAAATTCATTTCAGTAGGCCTTTAAGTGCCATCTTAGGAACTAATACGCACGCTTAAGTACCCTCTTGGGAGCCAAAACGTATGCTTAAGTGTCCTCTTAGGAGCCAAAATGTGTGCTAAACAGCACTCCGAGCATCCCAAACCCATACTAAAGTGCCCTCTTGGGAACCAAAATGCATGTTCAAGTGTCCTCCTATGAACCAAAGCGTATGTTAAAGTGCTCTCTAAGGAGTCAGAATGCATGATAAAGTGTTCCTTTGGGAGCCACAACTTGAGTTAAGCAAAATGCATGCTAAAATGCTCTATTTGGAGCCAAAATGTGTGCTCAAGTGCCCTGTTGGGAGCTAGAACATGTGTTAAAGTGTCCACTTGGCCAAAATGCATGCTAAATTGACCTCTTGGAAGCCAAAATGCCTGCTAAAGGGTTGTCCTATAGGAGCCAAAATGTATGATAAAGTGCTATCTTAGTAGCCAAAATATGTATTAAAGAGCTCTCCTGGAAGACAACGCGTGTGTTAACATGCACCAAATTTCCTTTTGGGAGCTAAAACTTGCTGAAATTATACTCTTGAGAGCAAAAATAGGTGCTAAAGCAGGGGTCTCAAACTCAATTTGCCTGGGGGCCACTGGATGCAGAGTCTGGGTGAGGCTGGGCCGCAAGAAAAGATTTCTTAAAAAAATATCTTTAAATGTCTTTATTTTTATTTTCAACACAAAATAAAATCAAAATATAAATGAACAAAATGAGAATTAAGTAAATAAATCAGTCATAAGTAATAACAAGAGAGGAGAAGTCTAGCAAAACTTAGCCATTATGGACAACACCTCCCACACACTACACTCGGACTTTGCGGGGAGAATGAGCACGTTCGGTGGAAGGCTCAGACTCCCAAAATGCAACACGGAACAACACAGGAAGTCCTTCATACCGACAGCCATCAGACTGTATAATGCATATGTTCCTTCTTGACTGCACTTAAATGTAGAGTATATGTAGTATATGTAGAATATATTTATATTATTTATATATTATATATGTAACATATTATATATATTATATTATTTATTGTTATTCTTGTCTATTGTGAGCGAACTGTGGTGCTGAATTTCCCCCAGGGATCAATAAAGTACTTTCTATTCTATTCTAACAATAATAATTTGATTTCTCCAGTCAGCAACAATGTATACACATACACATAATGTGCAACCCGGTTCACTCTCTCATCTCTCTGGTATTTTGCAAACTCCTCAGCATGTCTAGTGGTATAATGACGTTTTAAATTGTATTTCTTGTGCACGGCAACTTTCTCCGTGCAAATAAGACACGTCGGGGTGCCCCTGTGCTCAACAAAGAAATATTGCATCTCCCGCTTTTCCTGGAATTGTCTTTGCTCATCACTAACCTTTCTCTTCACTGCACACTTTCAAAAAGACATGTTTGGGGTTGTGGAATATATTTGTATTTAACCGACGCACGGAGAATAATGTTATTTCCGCAAGGTGTGTCGTTCCGCTTTTCCTCCCGACAGCAACACGGCGGTCGGCGGAAAGTACCGGGAAAAAGTGACGGCTCCCGGATTGTTATATGGCGTCATATAAAAATATATGTTGTGTTCATCGTGTGAGGCAATGCAAATTAAACAATAAAAAAAAATAAATAACGATTTGAATTCAGGTTATCGAGGACTTTATTACTGACGGACAGGTGTCGCCGTGTGACTGCAGCCAGGCACGTAAGACAACCCTCGTCTCCATGGCAACGTTTCTCTCGCTTTCACTCATTTGCCGCTTTTCCACTAACGCAGGGGTATTTTGGACCCAAATAACAAAAATCGTCTCGGTCTGGAGCCAACGGGAGGGGGCGGGGGGTTGGGGGCTCGCTGTGGAGTTTACCGTTACGGTAGCACAATTAGCCCCGATCACGACTAACGTGTTACACGTCCGATTCGCCCAGCGACTCTCTGTTGGAGTATCACCGCTGGGGTCCAGTGCACCACACTGGACCCCAGCTACAGGACTGCTCGTCTCCCCCGCCCGGACCAGCGGGAGCGACAAAGACACACACAGTGACAGAGCGCGCGCGAGAGAGAGAGAGAGCGCGCGAGAGAGCGAGCAAGGGAGGGAGGGAGGGAGGGAGGAAGTGCGCGTGCAGGTCTCGTGGAAAAGCAGCAAAACGTTTCTCTGTTTGCATCACGCAAGTGACGTCAATGTTCGGCCCTCGAGAGCCATATACCACACCATGATTGGTAGATTCCTTGTAGTCCGGAAGAGTTAGGGCTACAAGGAATTCTGGGTATTAGTTCTGTTGTGTTTATGTTGTGTTACGGTGAGGATGTTCTCCCAAAATGTGTTTGTCATTCTTGTTTGGTGTGGGTTCACATTGTGGCGCATATTTGTAACATTGATCAAAAAAAAATGTATACGGCCACCCTCAGTGTGACATGTATGACTGTTGACTAAGTATGCATTGCAGTCACTTGCATTAGGGATGGGCGATACTACACTTTTAGGATTCGATACGATACCGATACTTTTTCTTGCATTTTCATCGATACCGATACCAATAATTTCTTATTGGCAATTTTTTGTCAGTCAAAAATATTATTACTATTGTTATTATTTAAGACAAATCACAAGACAAATACAGACCATTTATACCACATTTACTATGGTCAATATATAATAAAAGTAAAATTTTAATAAATAACATAAATATGAAAAATAAATTAAATATTATATATAATAATAACTATATATTATATATAATAATAATTAAATATTAGGGCTTTCCAATTAACAGTCAAATCCAAATTGCAAGAAGCTGCAGTTATTTTTTAAAGTTTGTGATATAATTAGCAATTAATGAAATATGAAATAGGCTAATGTTTTCGAAATGTAAGAAATCATGTAACAGATTAAAACCAAAATCACATTCAATCATATATTCAAGATTTTCTTGGAAAAAAATAAAACTGTAATGCAAAGATGAAGAATCTCCAAATTGTATCTCTTTCTTATCTTGTTTTAAATACTCAAGCAATTTTCAACTAACAGTAAATTCCCCTGTGTGGAAATTATTTGAATTTAGGATAATCATTTAAACAAAAATATTCAGTAAACATTACTAAAAAAAAACAAAAAACAATGCCTGTTTTAAGTCAACAATTGGACATCACTGGATATGCCTGGCTGCATCGCTGTCGGCTGGCTGTGTGTGTGTTGCACGTTGACCACGCTCATTCGCTGTCTCCTGTCACGTGACTGGGCCAGCTCTATACTCTGCCAGGTACAGGGGTGTCCCAGCACATAGTAAGTTAAGTAAGTCATCAAAAACATCTGAAAGTGATGCTTGCACCCCCCACACGCCGTTTTTTGGTTTATATCGATACTTTTTTCAGAAAAGTGATGCCAAATGAGTAGCGTGTGAGTATCGATATATATCGATACCACAGGATCGATACGCACATCCCTAACTTGCATGTGTCTGTTGAAGCCGCATATAACATGCGACTGTGCAGGCACATTGTTTGTATGTAGAAAAAGTGGACGCTAAACCTCGTGCCCTCAATATTGTAGTCCTCAGTATTATTGACCTCAGTAATATTGACAGGTGAAAATCGGGAGGATTGGCAAGAATGCTTCAGCTCTGCACACAGCGCTGTCAAGCGCCATTCATATAAATCTCGCAGGCCGCACTAACATTAAACGTTCATATTAAGGTGCGGGCCACACAATAACGTCGCATGTTTGAGACCCCTGCTTTAAATAGACCCCTTTTTAGACTAGTTGATCTCCCTTTTCTGCTCTGCCCCCCTCTCCCGCGTGGAGATGTTATCAGGTGACCACGGATCAGCCTCTATGGAGGAAGTGCTAGCTGTTCCAAGTCGGGAGCAGGGGTGGACCACTCCTCTGTGCATGAATTGGTGACGTCTCTGCGCTGCTGACTTGTCTACATACAAGAGGATCCCCTGCTGGCTTCCCAATGGACTGGTTTTTCACATTATTAAGTCAGGACCCGGGGTGGACCACTCCTTATGCATCAGTCGGGCTTGTGCAGCCCTTTGAATGTGATTAATGGCTATACAAGTGAACTTTGATTGATTGTTTGATCGACATATGTTTCTTATTGGAATCAAAGGAAAAACGTTGTCCTTAAATAAAATAGTGAACATACTAGACAACTTCTCTTTTAGTAATAAGTAAGCAAACAAAAGCTCCTAATTTGGCTGCTGAAGTATGCAGTAACATATTGTGTCATTTTCCATTCTATTATTTTGTCAAAATATGAGGGACAAGCTGCAGAAAAGGGATTATTAACCTACTTGTTTATTCACTGGTAATAGCTGCTTACTTTCTGTTTCAACATGTTCTATCTACACTTCTGTTAAAATGTAATAAGCACTTATTCTTCTGTTGTTTTGATACTTTACATAAGTTTTGGGTGATACTACTAATTTTGGTATCAATCCAATACCAAGTAGTTACAAGATCATACATTGGCCATAATTAACGTATTAACTGAGTTTATAAGTAATACAAAAATACAAAAAAATTTGAGATAGTAAGAAAAATCAATGTAATCATTGTAATATTGTCTATATACAGCTCTTGTACTCGGTATCGTTACAATCGATGTCTGTTTAGGTCCAACCGTGGCATTTGTTTACATTCAGAAGCGCTAGCTCGCTGTTAGTGGTTAGCAATGAAAAAGGAGGATTACTGCCAAATTCTTTAAGACAAGCTAAAATCATCAGCCCGGAGGTTGGGTCTTGGGCGCAGTTGGGTGTTACAACAGGACAATGACCCCAAACACACGTCAAAAATGGTAAAAGGAATGGCTAAATCAGGCTAGAATGAAGGTTTTAGAATGGCCTGACTTAAACGTGTGTTGTTGCACTAGTGAGCCACGGATGAGGAGATCCTGCGCCGTTATTGATTTAAGTAAAATCTGAATGTCATTAAAACAGTTAGCTCCATCTTTTGACATTTCTTCCACATTTCTACACCAAAGATGACGGGGAGAAGACGCTGCCGAAGGTGAGATTCACAATCTTTATCTCTCTGGGCGGAGAGCGACTCGGCGAGACCGCACAGACCAAGCACGGACATAGAGCCTCGCGACTTGTCAGTGAAAAGTGCCGCAAATAAATAAAAATGAGGAGGAAAAAAATGTGATTACAAAGCCAAAATGTCCCGTTGTAGTAACATTTTAGCTTCAAATCGGACGTGCAATATGAGCCCATCATCACGGACGAACTAGCATAATGGCGATAAACAAAAAGACAAAGTCAGACTTCGTTTTTCCAACTGGGAAATGTTCAATATTTAACAATACTTAATTATATTTAACGCATATATTTTTAACTCACATTTTTGCCTACAGAAATGAGAGTTCATTTAATTTTTGTATTTGTTTATTTATTCAGGAGACAGTTATTTACCTTCCAATTATAGTACAACTGTAAACATTCTACAGTAATGAGGCATACACGTTTATATCCTTTTAAATGGTTACTTGCATTATTGTTATATATCATGATTACATTTAGAGATGTCCGATAATGGCCGATAACCGATATTCCGATATGGTCCAGCTCTTAATTACCGTGTCCGATATCAACCGATACCGATATATACAGTCGTGGAATTAACACATTATTATGCCTAATGTTGTTGTGATGCCCCGCTGGATGCATTAAACAATGTAACAAGGTTTTCCAAAATAAATCAACTCAAGTTATGGAAAAAAATGCCAACATGGCACTGCCATATTTATTATTGAAGTCACAAAGTGCATTATTTTTTTTAACATGCTTCAAAACAGCAGCTTGGAATTCGGGACATGCTCTCCCTGAGAGAGCATGAGGAGGTTGAGGTGGGCGGGGTTGAGGTGTGGGGGGCGGGGGGGTAGGGGGTAGCGGGGGGGTGTATATTGCAACGTCCCAGGAGAGTTAGTGCTGCAAGAGGTTCTGGGTATTTGTTCTGTTGTGTTTATGTTGTGTTACGGTGCGGATGTTCTCCCGAAATGTGTTTGCCATTCTTGTTTGGTGTGGGTTCACAGTGTGCCGCGTATTTGTAACAGTGTTAAAGTTGTTTATACGGCCACCCTCAGTGTGACCAAGTATGCGTTGCATTCACTTGTGTGTGTGAAAAGCCGTAGATATAATGTGACTGGGCCGGCACGCAAAGGCAGTGCCTTTAAGGTTTATTGGCGCTCTGTACTTCTCCCTACGTCCGTGTCATAAATTTTACTTTTTGAAACCGATACCGATCATTTTGAAACCAATACCGATCATTTCCGATATTACATTTTAAAGCATTTATCGGCATCCCCAATTACATTACATTATAATCACAGAATAGTTTTTATTGACTATTTATTCAGTTTAAGAACAAGATGTTGACAAAAGCTTTGAGTCTGTCTTAGCCCTATACTATTGCTCTAATTATGTACAATAAAGTATTTAAAATATTACAGTTTTTCTATGCTCTAACTTTGACAATATTTCATTTGACAAAGACCTGCACTGAGTTAGGAGTCGTTGGCATATCGAAATGGAAAATGCCAATTGAAAAATCAAACAAGGAAGACCTATATTACTAAAAATTGAAAGCCAACCAAACTGAAAAAATGCGGAAGGAAGAATGATCGGAAGTATTTGCTAAATATTGTGAAATATTGTGTAAAAAAAGAAGGAAGTGGGACTACTGTATAAAAAAGAAGGAAGTGGGAAAGATCAAATTAGAAAGTACTTACATAATCCTAATTCACCCCAAATCACTTTTGAACGCCTGGTATGTAAATATTACATCTAAATGTTGAACCTAGACCTTAATCTCAAATACAAATCTATATGTTAAATCTAAACCTAAATGTTGAATCTAAACCTAAATGTTAAACATAAACCCAAATGTTAAATATAAATCTGAAATCTAAATGTGAGCGCTAAATGTTAAATCTCAACATTAAACCTAGATTTTAAATCTAAACCTAAATGTTAAACATAAACCTGTCATGTCTGTGTGATCATGTTTTGTTTTAGTCATGTTCGGTTTTGTTTTTGGACTTTTTGTGCACTTTTGTTTGTCACCATAGCAACCATTAGTGTCACCTGGTTCACATTGTCATGTCACGCACCTGTTTCACGTTTTGAGTCACGCACCTGTTTTCACTGATCATGTCACTATTTAAATCTGTCTGTTTCTGTCGTTCGTCCTGGCGACATCACATTCACACTCCTGCCACTCTGCTCACCCTCATGCTGATGATCCGTGCTGCTTTTTTTCATGCCAAGTAAGTTTTGTTTATTAATGCCACAGTTAGTGTTTTTGTTTCATTGTTCATAGTGTCTGCTAGTGATGGGTTGATGAGGCCTCATGAAGCGTTTCGACACATTGCAAAACTGTATTGATACTGTGTCGATACTGTGTCACTAAATACTGACATCTGCTGGACATTAAAAATCCCTACAGGCAACCTATGGACCGACTCAACTGACACTGATTTTATGACCTAGTACAGGGGTGGGCAATTAATTTTTACCGGGGGCCGCATGAGCTACCCGAGCACTGCTGGAGGGCCACATCGACAATATTTCAATTAAATTTTGCTCAATATTATTTTTGATATATACCGTAAGATAAATAATAATAATAATTAATAATAATAGTAATACTTCAACATAGTGTATGTAACAGCATTCCATGACTAATATAAATAAATTAACATTAATAATAAATGACAGTAAAATAAGCACACGTATGACTGAGGAGTCATAGTGTAACTTTGTGTGATGTTTGAGTTGTCCGACTTTTTGTGTGGCCATAAACGCACCAGTGGTTTAGTGCTATGCGTGTTGGTGACAGATGACAAGTTGGTTTTGGCCTGGTTTGTACGGCAGAAAATGACTAGTTTTTCGAGATAGAAGTGTTTTACTTATGTTTTTGGTGTGGTTATGGCCGAATATAAACAGTTTTGCTCAATAAAGTGATCGATATAATTCCTGGCCTCGAAGCATCTCGATAGACGTTACAATAATTGAACGGTGTTCAATTGAACGGTGTTGACGAACACCGTTAGGGCCGCTTGTTGTCACTGTCACTCAAAGTTGCATTGCAAAATTACATAGAATAAATATGTTTATTTTGTTTAGAATTCAGATGGGATTTGATTTGGTGCGCGGCATATATTTGCTGCGTGCAGCAGACGCTTGAGCAGTGCGCAATTGCGCAGGCACGCACCTTAGAGGGAACATTGCTTTGCAGTCCATGTCTTGTTGGAAACACGCCATTCTTCATCAACTTTTCTCTTTTTAGCGTCTCGGGTGTAAACCGTGCATCACTTGTCGCTGCATGTGCACCTTCACTCGCAGGTTACACACTGACACACGCCCATAAATAATAATTTTCAAAATAAAAGCAGCACAGTTGTATTGCGCGCACGACATAGATTTTTTTTCAACTTTATTTTGTAATTAATGATTGCAGCTGTTCACATTCACTCACAATCACGCACACGCATACGTCCACACGGAAGTAATACAAATAACGATTTTCAAAACAAAAGCAGCACCGTTGTATTGCACACTCGACATAGATACTTTTTAAAATTTATTTTGTAATTTATAATTGGCCTCACGCGGGCCGGACAGGGACGCACAAAGGGCCGGATGCGGCCCGCGGGCCGCAGAATGCCCAGGTCTGACCTAGTATATACAATAATATAAACCAAGTCATTGTATTTCATTTAGGATTATTTCATATCTTCATTTAAATAAAAATATATTTGTATCCTTTTTAGATACAGTCAAATAATGTGAACATGTATCGTGACTAGGATGGTAGAAGGTGGGGATTGAACCCCAGTAACCAGCAACCCTCCGATTGCTGGCACGGCCACTCTACCAACTTTGCCACGCCGTCATTCCTGTACCCTCTCTAGTAACAGTAGTGATGGGTCCTGCAACACAGATGCATGCGTCGAGCTCATAGAGCGAAACCTTGTGTGACCAAAACAGCTCGTGTTCGGTCACGTGACTTTCTAAAAGCGATACGCGCACCGACACATGCGCCGATGCATCGGTGTTGCCGGACCCATCACTAGTTTCTGCCTTTGTGCAAGTTTTGTTTTCATAGTCAAGTTTTTACCTCCGCTGTGAGCGCTTTTTGTTTGCACCTTTTTGATTAATTATAATAAACATGTATTTAAATTCACGTCTCGCACGCGCCAACTTTCCGTTGCCTTCCGGAAAAATAAAACCCGAGGACCAAGTCCTGACAGCATGTCGCCGGCACGAACAACAGAAACAGACAGATTTAAATAGTGACATGATCAGTGAAAACAAGTGCGTGACTCAAAACGTGAAACAGGTGCGTGACATGACAATGTGAACCGGGTGACACTAATGGTTGCTATGGTGACAAATAAAAGTGCACAAAAAGTCCAAAAACAAAACCGAACATGACTAAAACAAAACATGATCACACAGCCATGACAAAACCTGGATGTTAAATATAAATCTGAAATCTAAATGTGAGTGCTAAATGTTAAATCTCAACCTAAATGTTAACATTAAACCTAAATGTTAAATATAAATCTTGAAACTAAATGTGCGCACTAAATGTGAAATCTAAAACTAAATATTGAATTAAAAACTAAATATTAAATCTAGACCTAAATATTGAATCAAAATCTAAATGTGAGCGCTAATAATGTCAGAGCTGCATAATTAAATACTTTTTTTAATCTTCAGACATGTGAGTGTGCATGGTGTGCATAAAGACAATTAGACACTCAAAACACCTGTTGCTGCACTTCAATGAAAGAATAAAGTTGCTTCTAATTAGACTGGGGCATGCAGTGTGCATGAATACACATATTTATTTTTGTATGTGTCTCTTACTTCGTGATTGTGTCACATATGAACAGTACATTGCTGTGAACTACACGGTCACTGTCAGAATAATTGTATCTAAGTTATCACAAAACTTTGTGTTTCAATGAGTTCCCGGCGAGCAGACAAAAGCTGTCTTTAATCCTACCAAGCAGAAGGCTTGTAAAACTCCACTGTGTAGGATGGGAAGCAACATGAAGGTGTTGTAATCAACAGAAAGATATTGTCTTGACCCGAGATCTACAAAGCGAAGAGGAAGCAGGACCAGACTCCCGTCCAGGGACCTCTTGTTTGAACTGTTTTACGACCTTTTCTTTGAACTGTTCTGTAACCAAAGGCGATGGCTGTTTACGACCCGCGTCCCTTAGAAACAGCTGTTGCCGTGTAATTAGGGAAAGTCCAAATAAAAGAGGAGGCGTACAATCTTTTGGCAGACTGTACAAGAGTACAGCCCAGACGCGCTCTCCTCAATTGAGCCAAATTAAATTTTGTCTCTGTTTAATTCCTTGCTTCTTGTCTTGTTTGATAAATGTCATCAGTGTTTGAACCTGACAGTCCCTGTCAGATAAGTTTGATGCAAGCAGCCAGCTGACAGAATCACTTTGGATCGGTTCTAAAGAATATGTCTTTATTGTGAGCTAAATGGTAAAAACATGATTATAGTGAGTGTGAATTAAAGTCATCTGTCCTTCATCTTACTTCCTTTTAAATCACGCTTCTCGGACAGTTGTGCTGTGTCGTGCTACGATGAGCAGGAAGATAGAAAATAAGCCTATTAAAAGGCGGATGTTAGCATGTGTTGGATCCGAACCTCTGACCAAATGATGACTTCACACTGACTATAACCATGTTTTTACCATTTAGCTCACAATAAAGACGTTCTTTAGAACCGATCCAGTAATTCTGTCAGCTGGCTGCTTGCATTAACTTGTATGACCGTGACCGTGTAGTTACAAATCGAAATATGTGTATTGTATGTGTAATTAGAAGCAATTTTACTGTCAAAGGCGAAAGTGCAGCGTCGACGTGATTGAAGGTCTAATTGTCCTTGTGCAACACACCGTGCACACACACGTTTGGAAATAACATTTTTCCGAATTGTGCAACTTCATTGGAATTATTAGTCATTGAGCATCTGTCATGTTTTCTTCTTCAGCATTGAGAAAGGTGTAGGAGTGTCGTGCACAGAGAGGCAGAGATGTGGGCGTGGCTTTGCGGCTGAGAGGCGTCGGATTGGTGGAATACTGGACATTCTAAAAATGTTCATCTTTACACTTGGCGAGAGATTTAGCGCTCACATTTACATTCAGATTTAAGATTTAGGTTTAGATAAAAGATTTAGGTTTAGATTTAACATTTAGGTTTAGGTTAAAAATTTAGCGCTTAGATTTAGTTTGAAATTGAACATTTAGGTTTAGATTTGAATTTTAACGTTCACATTTAGATTTAAATTTAACATTTAGGTTTAGATTTAACATTTGGGTTTAGATTCAACATTTAGGTTTAGGTTTAACATTTAGCGCTCACATTTAGATTAAAATTTAACATTTAGATTTAAATTGAACATTTAGGTTTACATTTAACATTTAGCGCTCACATTTAGATTTAGGTTTAGATTTAACATTTGGGTTAAGATTTAACATTTAGCGCTCACATTTAGATTTAAATTTAAAATTTAGGTTTGGATTAAAGATTTAGGTTTAGATTTAACATTTAGGTTTAGGTTTAAAATTTTGCGCTTAGATTTAGTTTGAAATTGAACATTTAGGTTTAGATTTAAATTTTAACACTCACATTTAGATTTAAATTTAACATTTGGGTTTAGATTTAACATTTGGGTTTAGATTTAACATTTAGGTTTAACATTTAGGTTTAACATTTAGCGCACACATTCACAGAAAAATTTAACATTTAGGTTGACATTTAAAATGTAGGTTTACATATAACATTTAGGTTTAGGTTTAACATTTAGCACTTATATTTAGATTTAAATTGAACATTTAGGTTTACATTTATATTTTAACGCTCACATTTAGATTTAAATTTAACATTTAGGTTTAGATTTAACATTTGGGTTTAGATTCAACATTTAGGTTTAGGTTTAACATTTAGCGCTCACATTTAGATTAAAATTTAACATTTAGATTTAAATGAACATTTAGGTTTACATTTAACATTTAGCGCTCACATTTAGATTAAAATTTTACATTTAGATTTAAATTTAACATTTAGGTTTAGCTTTAACATTTAGCGCTCACATTTAGATTAAAATTTTACATTTAATTTTAAATTTAACATTTAGGTTTACATTTAACATTTAGCGCTCACATTTAGATTTAGGTTTAAGATTTAGGTTTGGATGAAAGATTTAAGTTTAGATTTAACATTTAGGTTTAGGTTAAAAATTTAGCGCTTAGATTTAGTTTGAAATTGAACATTTAGGTTTAGTTTGAAATTGAACATTTAGGTTTAGATTTAAATTTTAACGCTCAAAATTTAGGTTTACATATAACATTTAGGTTTAGGTTTAACATTTAGCGCTTTGATTTAGATTTAAATTGAACATTTAGGTTTACATTTAAATTTTATTGCTCACATTTAGATTTAAATTTAACATTTAGGTTCAGATTTAACATTTGGGTTTAGATATAACATTTAGGTTTAGGTTTAACATTTAGCGCTCACATTTAGATTAAAATTTTACATTTAGATTTAAATTGAACATTTAGGTTTACATTTAACATTTAGCGCTCACATTTAGATTTAAATTTAAGATTTAGGTTTAGATAAAAGAATTAGGTTTAGATTTAACATTTAGGTTTAGGTTTAAAATTTAGCGCTTAGATTTAGTTTGAAATTGAACATTTAGGTTTAGATTGAGATTTTAATGCTCACATTTAGATTTAAATGTAACATTTGGGTTTAGATTTATCCTTTCGGTTTAGATTTAACATTTAGGTTTATGTTTAACATTTAGCGCTCACATTTAGATTAAAATTTAACACTTAAGTTTACATTCAAAATGTATGTTTGCATATAACATTTAGGTTTACGTTTAACATTTAGCGCTTAGATTTAGATTTAAATTGAACATTTAGGTTTACATTTAAATTTTAACGCTCACATTCAGATTTAAATTTAACATTTAGGTTAGATTTAACATTTGGGTTTAGATTTAACATTTAGCGCTCACATTTAGATTAAAATTGAACATTTGGATTTAAATTGAACATTTAGGTGTACATTTAACATTTAGCGCTCACATTTAGATTTAGATTTAACATTTAGCACTCACATTTAGATTTAGGTTTAGATTTAACATTTGGGTTAAGATTTAACATTTAGCGCTTACATTTCGATTTAGGTTTTGATTGAACAGTTAGGTTGACATTTAGTTTTTGTTTTAACATTTATATTTAAGATTTAGGTTTAGATTAACATTTGGATAAAATATAGAGAGTCAACATTTAATTTTAATTTAAATGTGATGAAAATTAGCTCAATCTGAGAAGAGTGAGTTAAATCTGAGAAATATATCTGCTAAAAAAGTGGGAGTGAACTTTTACATTCGGCGCCCCATACGTTTGTGCTGCAATATTTGTGCCGTTGTGGTTTTTAAGTTATTAACATTTTATGTTTTTTTAATGGCATTAGCTTGTTAGTAGTCCTAATCAGCCCTCCATCCATGTCCAAATCTCCCTAAACCAGTTCAATCGTTTGTGCTGCAAAAGGTTTTGGACACACAAGGAAGTGTTTTAAATGTAAATTAAAATCACGTTACATTGTATTCAACGTTCCCTCTAAGGTGCAATTGCGCACTGCCCACGCGTCCTCTGCGCACAGCAAATTAATGCCGCGCAGAAAATCAAAAATCCCATCTGAACTTTAAACAAAATAAACACATTACAATTTATTCTGTATTATTTTGCAATGCAACTCTATGAGTGACAAGTGACAACAAGAGTGGCCCCAATGAATAAAACAATCTTTGTCAACACATTTCAATTATCGTCTGTCGAGACACTTTACGGACAGGAATTCCATCCATCACTTTATTGAGCAAAACTGTTTGTAACCACACCAAAAACATGAGTAAAACAACTTTTATCTATAAAAACTGGTAATCTTCTGCCATACAAACCAGGCTTAAACCAACTTTGTCATCCGTCGTTTCAACAGAAGCCGCTCGCTCTGTCTCACCTGCACCAACACACGCACTCATGGCACTTAGCCAGTGTTGCGTTTATGGCCACACAAAAAGTCGGACAACCCCAACGCCACACATTGTGTAAATGCCAGGTTGTAACACTCTGACTCCTCAATCAGATGTGTGCTTATTTTACTGCCATTTATTAAGAATGTTAATCTAAGGATATTATTCATGAAATATTGTCACTAGATTTCATAAATGCTAATAAAAAGATGTATTTTACAGACAGAAAGTTACAGGAACTAAATGTCATCTCTGAAAGGGGTAACATTTCTTTTAAAGGCAGGACCCGCAGCCAGACATACAATACTAGCACACAGGTCATGAAAAACATGTTTTTTTGTTATTGTCATTCTAAGAGGGCAAAATCACTTATATCAGAAAATTATTTTAATAAAACATTTCAATTGTTATGATGTCAGGTTTGGGACAGGTGTGACGCTGGTGTGGCCACAGTGTGCACGTCTGATGTTGCTCATATGTGCTCCACTGAATGCTCAGGTAGTTTGTGCGTTTGCTCACAAACATTAAAAATTAGAAGGAACATTGATTGTATCGTTTTTTAAATTTTAATTATAATTTAAAAAATGCAGCTGGCTGTTTTTTTTGCTGAATTTGCCGAGCGCTGATCGCAAGTCTAGTCGGAGAAAGTGACGAGCTTGCATGGCAGAAGAGCACCGACCAGCACACATGAATTGGCAAATAGATTTACTCACATCAGCAGATGTCATCAATATTTTATTGGAAGTAACTCTCGCCCACGTTCCTTTTGAGGCGCACATTGCCCTTGGAGGGTGCAGCTGCAAATATATTCCCTCCCGGTGCTTTCTGTGCACATTCATGGCGTAACAGCAATTTCTTTGATGCTTTTTCATGTACAAATATGAAATTATGAAATCCCTTTTTTTTTTTTTTAAATGTTTTCTTTTTTCAACTTTTGATACATGTTTAAAGGCCTACTGAAACCCACTACTACCGACCACGCAGTCTGATAGTTTATATATCAATGATGAAATCTTAACATTATAACACATGCCAATACGGCCGGGTTAACTTATAAAGTGACATTTTAAATTTGCCGCTAAACTTCCGGTTCGAAACGCCTCTGAGGATGACGTATGCGTGTGACGTAGACCGGGGAACACGGGTATGCCTTCCACATTGAAGCCAATACGAAAAAGCTCTGTTTTCATTTCATAATTCCACAGTATTCTGGACATCTGTGTTCGTGAATCTGTTTCAATCATGTTCATTGCATTATGAAGAAGGAAGCTGAGCAAGCAAAGAAGAATGTTGTCGGTGCGAAATGGACGTATTTTTCGAACGTAGTCAGCCACAACAGTACACAGCCGGCGCTTCTTTGTTTACATTCCCGAAAGATGCAGTCAAGATGGAAGAACTCGGATAACAGAGACTCTAACCAGGAGGACTTTCGACTTCGATACACAGACGCCTGTAGAGAACTGGGACAACACAGACTCTTACCAGGATTACTTTGATTTGGATGACAAAGACGCAGACGTGCTACTGTGAGTATGCAGCTTTGGCTTCTAAACATTTGATCGCTTGACCGTATGTGCGCAACTTTTTTTTGCGTATGTACGTAACTTTTTTTAAATATATAAGCTTTATGAACCTTGGGTTAGGTGAACGGTCTTTTGGGCTGAGTGATTGTGTGTGTTGATCAGGTGTTTGAATTGTATTGGCGTGTTCTATGGAGCTAGGAGCTAGCATAGGAGCTAGGAGCTAGCATAACACGTACCGTACCGTACGTGCGCGTCACGTACGTAACTTTTTAAAAATATATAAGCTTTATGAACCTTGGGTTAGGTGAACGGTCTTTTGGGCTGAGTGATTGTGTGTGTTGATCAGGTGTTTGAATTGTATTGGCGTGTTCTATGGAGCTAGGAGCTAGGAGCTAGCATAACACGTACCGTACCGTACGTGCGCTTTCAGCAAAAATATGGCAATATCGCGAAATGATCAAGTATGACACATAGAATAGATCTGCTATCGCCGTTTAAAGAAAAAAAATTAATTTCAGTAGGCCTTTAAAGTCCAAAAATGAATGGGTTCCCAACACTAACTTCACTTATCCTGTGTCTCCCTGACCCTCGCCTGGTCCACTGCGTCCAGCAGGTTCTTGGAGTCCAGCGCCAGAGTGTGTGCAGCGGCCAACATCTGTCTCTGGCACTCCTCCTTTAGTGTCGTCACCCAGTTCTGCTGGGCCAGTCTCATCTTATTGATCAGCTCCTCTAAGTCCTTGTTCAGGAGCTTCTTTGTGCCCGCGATCTGAGACAGGTAGGCCAAATGCACCACAATTCAAAACCATATCCAACAACTTGCATGAATCAGCTGGTGTTCCAGGTGTGTGACGTGATACCTCGCTGGCACATGAGTTGTGCAGAACGGGCAGGACATCATCAACGCTTTGGATCAGGCTCCGCAGAGTGGCACCAATCGCCTGGATGGCGAGCAGGGGAGAGTCACGGTTGGTGGACGTCAATGTGAGAAGACACAAAACTTACTTTGACGGCGTTGGGATACTCGGAGTATGGAAGGGTGTTGACCTCATTCTTCAGCTGGACCACCTGTCTGACCATCGCCATGACACCAGAGTACACCTGATCACCTGATCGGTCCAGCTCAGCTGTGGGACGAGACTGGAACACAGCATTTCTGTTCTAATTGTCTGCATGGTCATTAAAAGCAGGGGGTGTCTAAACATCTTACATCCAGGGCTGCATAGTGTAAATTTAAAGAAGTTTTGAAAATTCTAATTTTGTCTAAAACAGTGGTTCTTAACCTTGTTGGAGGTACCGAACCCCATTAGTTTCATATGTGCATTCACCGAACCCTTCTTTAGTGAAAAATAAAATGTTTTTTTTCCAAATTCAAGACAAAGTTATATGTTTTTGGTAACACTTTAGTATGGGGAACATATTTTAAGTAACAAAGACTTAATTTAGAGTTATTTGGTTAGGGTTAGGGTTAGGGCCAGGGTTAGATGATTAGGGTTATAATAAGGCCATGACAAATAAGGCATTAATAAGTACTTAATAATGACTAGTTAAGAGCCAATATGTTACTAATTTGCATGTTAATAAGCAACTAATTAATGGTGAATATGTTCCCCATACTAAAGTGTTACCATGTTTTTTTACTGGTGCACAAAATGAACCGTGCATGAACATCACCTTGTTCAAAGAACAAAACCAACACAGTGCATAAACTCACAACAAATTACAAACCTGCAAATCAGTCTGACTTCTGCTGTTGCCGTATCCGTAATACGCCGATAGGGAGAAGTTTTTATTTACACCATGAGTCGGATGTGTCTTGACCTCCGCCGAACCCCTGAGGCCGACTCATCGAACCCATAGGGTTCGATCGAACCCAGGTTAAGAACCACTGGTCTAAAACCAACCCATGTTATGCAGTGGCGTGCACAAACGGGAGGGTTGAGTATTTTTCTAGACTTAAGGGCACTTTAGCATTCATTATGGCATTTTGGCTCCTAAGAAGGCACTTCAGCACACATTTTGGCTCCCAAAAGGACACATCGGGATACATTTTTACATCTTAGGTCACATTTTGGTTCCTACAAAAGCACTTAAAGGCCTACTGAAACCCACTACTACCGACCACGCAGTCTGATAGTTTATATATCAATGATGAAATCTTAACATTGCAACACATGCCAATACGGCCGGGTTAACTTATGAATTGCAATTTTAAATTTCCCGCCAAACTTCCGGTTGAAAACGTCTAGATATGATGACGTATGCGCGTGACGGAATCAGTTGATACGGAAGTATTGGTACCCCATTGAATACAATACAAAAAAGCTCTGTTTTCATTTCAAAATTCCACAGTATTCTGGACATCTGTGTTGGTGAATCTTTTGCAATTTGTTTAATGAACAATGGCGACTGCAAAGAAGAAAGTTGTAGGTGGGATCGGTGTATTAGCGGCTGGCTGCAGCAACACAGCCAGGAGGACAGAGATGGATAGCAGACGCGCTATCCGCCGAACTCACCTTAACTTCCTCCGTCTCGCCGACCGCATCTGTGATCGGGTGAAGTCCTTCGTCGCACCGTCGATCGCTGGAACGCAGGTGAGCACGGGTGTTGATGAGCAGATGAGGGCTGGCTGGCGTAGGTGGATAGCTAATGTTTTTAGCATAGCTCTGTGAGGTCCGGTTGCTAAATTAGCTTCAATGGCGTCGTTCGCAACAGCATTGTTAACCTTCGCCAGGCTGGAAAGCATTAACCGTGTATTTACATGTCCATGGTTTAATAGTATTGTTGATCTTCTGTCTATCCTTCCAGTCAGGGGTTTATTTATTTTGTTTCTATATGCAGTTAAGCACGATGCTATCACGTTAGCTCCGTAGCTAAAGTGTTTCGTCGATGTATTGTCGTGGAGATAAAAGTCACTGCGAATGTCCATTTCGCGTTCTCGACTCTCATTTTCAAGAGGATATAGTATCCGAGGTGGTTTAAAATACAAATCCGTGATCCACAATAGAAAAAGGAGAGAGTGTGGAATCCAATGAGCCAGCTTGTACCTAAGTTACGGTCAGAGCGAAAAAAGATATGTCTTGCACTGCATTCTAGTCCTTCACTCTATCGTTCCTCATCCACAAATCTTTCATCCTCGCTCAAATTAATGGGGTAATCGTCGCTTTCTCGGTCCGAATCGCTCTAGCTGCATTGAAAATGATAGGAAAATGTGAGGAGACTTTCAATTGACTACGTCACGCTACTTCCAGTAGGGGCAAGGCTTTTTTTTATCAGCGACCAAAAGTTGCGAACTTTATCGTCGTTGTTCTCTACTAAATCCTTTCAGCAAAAATATGGCAATATCGCGAAATGATCAAGTATGACACATAGAATGGATCTGCTATCCCCGTTTAAATTTTTAAAAAATAATTTCACTTGAGCATGCATTTTGGTTCCTAAGAAGGAATTTTGGCATGGGTTTTGGCTAAAAGTGCACGTTAGCATGCATGTTGGCTTTTAAAAAGGCTCTTAAGCATGCATTTTGGTTCTTAAGAAGGTACTTTGGCATGGGTTTTGGCTAAGAGAGCACTTTAGCACACATTTTGTCTCCTGAGAATTTTGGTTTCTAGGACGGCACTTTAGCACGACAGAGCACAATAGCACACATTTTGGCGACAAAGAAGACACTTTAGCACGTACTTTGCACCCATGTACGGGCTTTAGTTTGAATTTTTCAACAATTGCACCACATGTAATCCAGCTTCCACCAACATTCCAATGCTGGGTTAATTAGAGACTAAATTGTCCATTAGTGTGAAAGGTCTATACGTGCGATCAATCCAGGATGTACCCTGTCTCCGCCACCTGAAGTCAGCTGGAGTAGGCTCCAGTTTACCAGCAACCCTATGAAATTAAGCGTTATAAAAAATAGATGGATAGATTATGTATGTTTTACATATTGAATGTTTATTAGCAGCTCCCAAAATGTAAATTCAAATCAAGCTAAACCTTAAAAAAATGTTACAGAATTAAATAAATAAGTTATCGTCTTTTTTATTGTAGCATTTAAAGGCCTACTGAAAGCCACTACTACCGACCACGCAGTCTGATAGTTTATATATCAATGATGAAATCTTAACATTGCAACACATGCCAATACGGCCGGGTTAACTTATAAAGTGCAATTTTAAATTTCCCGCCACACTTCCGGTTGAAAACGTCTATGTATGATGACGTATGCGCGTGACGTCACGGCGGCAACGGAAGTATTGGTACCCAATGTGCAAAATTCCACAGTATTCTGGACATCTGTGTTGGTGAATATTTTGCAATTTGTTTAATGAACAATGGAGACTGCAAAGAAGAAAGCTGTAGGTGTGATCGGTGTATTAGCAACGGACTACAGCAACACAACCAGGAGGACTTTGAGATGGATAGCAGACGCGCTACCGTGAGTATAGCTTTGGCTTCCAAACATTTGTTTGCTTGCCCGTACGTGCGTGTCGCTATGTGCATGTCACGTACGTAACTTTGGGGAAATATATGTTTCTTGCAGACTCTGATGGCGGCCGGGGTGTCGTCGAAAGCTACAACGCCCGCCGCCGCCGCCGCTCCGTAGCTAAGTTAGCTTCAATGGCGTCGTTAGCAACAGCATTGTTAAGCTTCGCCAAGCTGGGTTTCCACGCTTTAATAGTATTGTTGATCTTCTGTCTATCCTTCCAGTCAGGGGTTTATTTATTTTGTTTCTATCTGCATTTGAGCCTGATGCTATCACGTTAGCTCCGTAGCTAAAGAGCTTCACCGATGTATTGTGGTGGAGATAAAAGTCATTTTGCGGTCTCGACTCTCATCTTCAAGAGGATATAGTATCCGAGGTGGTTTAAAATACAAATCCGTGATCCACAATAGAAAAAGGAGAAAGTGTGGAATCCAATGAACCCTTGTACCCAAGTTACAGTCAGAGCGAAAAAAGATACGTCCTGCACTGCACTCTAGTCCTTCACTCTCACGTTCCTCATCCACAAATCTTTCATCCTCGCTCAAATTAATGGGGTAATCGTCTCTTTCTCTGTCCGAATCTCTCTCGCTGCATTGTAAACAATGGGGAAATGTGAGCAGCCCTATCCCCTGTGACGTCACGCTACTTCCGGTACAGGCAAGGCTTTTTTTTTATCAGCGACCAAAAGTTGCGAACTTTATCGTCGTTGTTCTCTACTAAATCCTTTCAGCAAAAATATGGCAATATCGCGAAATGATCAAGTATGACACATAGAATGGATCTGCTATCCCCGTTTAAATTAAAAAAAATTCATTTCAGTAGGGCTTTAAACTTTTTCTAATAATATTAGGCCTTTCTGGGTTTTTTTCATGTTATTTTTCTGTTTGAATTGAATTTTTTACAGTGTACTGCGGTCTAATGAAAACAAGTCACAGTCTCCAAATGGCCTCTAGCTGAGCTGGGATACAAACCTTATTTTCACCAGAGGGCCAATGAGAGAGAATATGTTGATTTTACCTGTGTGACGCAGAGAGGTATGGGGGTCTCTGCAGGGGGGCCTGAAAACCAAAATAGAAGAAATCTCACATGCTGCATACACACCTCTCTATACCATTTACAAACGTAAAAAGTTGGAAATTAAAGTAAAAAAACTTACCATCAGCCACACTTTTTTCCAGAAACTCAAAAAAAAAAAAAGTTAAAGTTAGTGCTCATCTTTTTTTATATATTTGCAGAGCAGCTTAAATTGTTTGAACAATTAAATGATATACAAAAAAAACAAGCGACTGCTGAATATTTTTCGCTTCATTGAGAAAACAGTTTCTTTTTAAATTACCATTGTAAAACATGTTTTTAATACAAATATTTGCACAAATATTGTACCTTGATATCTGAGGCCTGTCGCACAAAAGGATCCTGTAAAACACACATTGTTAATTTAATTTTTTATTTTTATTCTTTAAAGAGTGGGGGTGTGCAGTGGCGGTTATAGCTATGGGCTACATGGGCACAAGTCCAGGACGCCAATTTTTATTTAATGTGTTAGGTCAGGGAATGTGAGTGTGAATGTTGTCTATCTGTGTTTGCCCTGCGATGAGGTGGCGACTTGTCCCCGCGACCCCAAAAGGGACAAGCGGTAGAAAATGGATGGATGGATGTTAGGTCAGGATTAGCGTTGAATGGGAGCCCTCTGCAAGAGGCGTACCAGTAGTGGAGTAGTGAGGGGATTGAGTGAAGCGGGGTCTCGCACAGTGCGCCGTTGAAGCCAAAATAGCTACTTCACTGCAAAAAGTGAAATCTAAGTAAGATTAAATATCTCAAATAAGGGTGATATTTGCTTATTTTCTGTCTGATAAGATAATTCTTCTCACTAAGCAGATTTTATGTTAGAGTGTTTTACTTGTTTTAAGGGTTTTGGTCCTAAATTAAGATGTTACAGCTTGTTGCTGATATTTTATGACCTATATTGAGTAAAACTTGCTTGAAACTAGAATATCAACTGTTGCAAAGCTGTGTCATCAACACTCACAAGTATAAAACTACTTTTTTAAAGTAATAACTTCTTATTTCAAGCATGACAAAAAAATCCTGACTTTGACACACTTGTGTCTCATAATGAAAACAGATGACAGCCAAATGAACTTTGCGGTTTTATTTTCAATGAAACAATAGAAAATACGTACTCACAGTACAGTAAACTGACAGTTAACATTTAAACATTTAAGATGTGACATTTCTAACAATTTTTAACATAAATAGTTCATGCACATTCAGATGAATTCTTCAAAATTACAATTAAAAATGTTTTGGCCGGGGGCCGGTCTGTATATGTACGCACTAATTGACTAAAAGGGCACGCACTTGACGCGATGATGTCATGTTATCGATGGAAAAATGCATTTTTAGACCATATGATTTGTCTGAGCGGCTAGGAGACCCCGAGAGTAACAAGCGGTTGCCTTGTTGCCTTTCCATTAAGAACAATAAATTAGTTTTTAGTATAAGTTTGCTGGTTTCAAGAAATGTAATGCCGAGCGCATATCATTATGTCAAGATAATGGCACTAGCATTTATTTAATTTAAGAATATTTTTCAACATATTGAGCAAAAAAGGTCCCATATTTTTTTTCTACCAAGAAAAGTGCACTTGTTATTAATGAGAATATACTTATTTTAAGATATTTTTGGGTTCATTGAAGTTAGCTAATTTTACTTGTTTTGGAAAGTCTTGACAAGCCAAATTTTCTTGTTCTATTGGCAGATAATATTGCTTAGTTCAAATAAAATACCCCTAATTTTTGTATTTTTTTTTTCTTGTTTTTGAACACTGACTTTTTGCAGTGTTGATATATGTGTGTGTGTGTGTGTGTGTCTGTGTGTCACCAGTTGTCGCTCCTCCTGCTCCAGCCATTGTCTGTCCATCAGCATCTCTCTTCTTTGCCTTCGTAAAGTGTCATCAATATGCTCTTGCCCATCCTTTCCCTACACACACACACAACACACTGCTTTTGGCATGATGATGCACACAATGTGCATATAAATGACCATGAAGCACACCTGCACACTTGAGGCGTATGGGTCGACGGCGCTCATTCTGCAAGGCTGGTGAAAGGACCCGTAGGAGAGAGGTTATTGGTGAGAAAAGCGTGGCCTCGTGGCTGTAAGGTACCTTTGGGGGAGGCTCGCTGTGCTCGAGGTCCAGTTGCGAGATACATGAGATGCAGTCTGGTTTATCCTCCTGCACCGCTGTTTGAATGTCACTATCACAACAACACAGTGATCTTTATAGCAATTGAAGCTTGTAGCTCCCAAGCACTTTGTGTCTCAAGGAGGTCAGAGTGGGAAGTGGAGTACCTGAGCGAGTAGACGAGCTGGACAAAGCCAGGGCGGGCATGCGGCTCATAGGCCCAGCAGCGGGTCAGCAGAGAGTAAACAGCTGGCGGGCACGGCAGCGGCTTGGGGAGTCGGACGCCGGACTCCAGCTGGGTGATCACCTGCCCGTTCACCAGCCAGTAGAATGGCTGCTGGCCCAAGGAGAAGATCTCCCACACACACACGCCTGGTCGGACACACAGTACACCGGAGGGTGTTTGGTTTGCTCGGTGCAACCACACAGTCTTATAACATTTACTAATAGTAAATAAATCTGATCGTGTTGATTGATGCTAAGTTTTTTAATGCAGGTGCAGTTTGTGGTGGTGTGCAACTGCATCACTTATTTTTTATATGTTTTCATTACAAGGTAACTAAAAAAGATCTGACACACCTTTCAGAAGCAGTGCAATAACAACCAGAGGTGGGTGGAGAAGCCAAAAATTGTCCTCAAGTAATATTACCGTTGCTATAGAACAGGGGTATTCAACTGTTAGCCAAATCTGGCCCCTGAATGACAGCATACCGGCCCCGACCGAGTTCAGTTCAAAACTTGGGAGACAAACATTTCCGCAGCAAACTCCTAAAAACACTGGAGCAGAGGTGTCAAACTCAAATACAAAGTGGGCCAAAATGTAAAACTGAACAAAGCCGTGGGCCAAGGTTGAAGACATTAACCTTTTAATAGGGACCCAAACAAGTTTTGCATTGAATATTGAACAAGCAGGGCTTACATAACTTTATAGTGACATGCAAAATCGAGTTTCAAATGATAATAATAATAATTAAAAAATATCAATGGCATATCAAATAAAATTGAAATAAAAATTGAATGCCTCTTTTCTATTTGCAGCCTTCTGAGGTAAATATCAACATTAACTTTTTCCACAGGCTAATAATACATTTGAAAATAAAATAACAATAATGAATGAATCAAACATTCAAGCCTTGAAGTAGCAAGAGAAAGTGCATGGGGGATTGAGGTGGAGGGGGGGCGGGGTTTGGTGGTAGCGGGGGTGTATATTGTAGCGTCCCGGAAGAGTTAGTGCTGCAAGGGGTTCTGGGTATTTGTTCTGTTGTGTTTATGTTGTGTTACGGTGCGGTGCGGATGTTCTCCCGAAATGTGTTTGTCATTCTTGTTTGGTGTGGGTTCACAGTGTGGCGCATATTTGTAACAGTGTTAAAGTTGTTTATACGGTCACCCTCAGTGTGACCTGTATGGCTGTTGATCAAGTATGCGATGCATTCACTTGTGAGTGTGTAAAAGCTGCATATATTATGTGACTGGGCCGTTCGTATGGAGGAAAAGCGGACGTGACGACAGGTTGTAGAGAACGCTAAAGGCAGTGTCTTTAAAGCACGCCCCCAATATTGTTGTCCAGGTGGAAATCGGGAGAAAGTCGGGAGAATGGTTGCCCCGGGAGATTTTCGGGAGGGGCACTGAACTTCGGGAGTCTCCCGGGAAAATCGGGAGGGTTGGCAAGTATGAGTATTAGCGGTGATTGCGGTGTTACAGCGGCACCGCCGCTGTAAAATACCGGCGGGCCAGCTCTAATGTTAATTTGATATTGCCTCAAGGGCCAAATTTGGCCCGCGGGCCAGAGTTTGACACCCATGCACTAGAGTGTGGCTGTCATATGGAAGAATTTGGGCCGCTGTAAACACAGATCATTGCAATGACATAGAACACTGGGGTCCAAACTTGTGATTTACATACCCGAGGCGTTCCTCAAGGCACCCCCTTGCTTGTTTACTTCAGATGCAGTCGGTAGTCATTTGTTCAACTAAGTAGTGTTCCTCAAGGCTCCATTTTAGGACCTCTCCTTTTCACCATTTGGGCTATTTAACTGATGGCCCCAGAGTTCAGTTCGAAAAACTTGCAAGAGCCTAACATTTTTGCAGCAGATTTTTAAAATGCTGTCATAGAGACGATAGCTTTTTTGCAGAAGGTCCTTAAAAATAGATGAGCACTGCAGTAACACTGACAAAAAATGTCAACTGTAGAGGACGCTGGTTCTCCGGAATATACAAAATAACCTTAGCTTTCTGGAAATATGGCCCCCAAAACAATTTTGTTAAATATATCCCTGATCTAGTAGCTATTTTTTGCACTGCAACTGTAGTTGGTGGGTGTGTTTACATTCAGGTGTGTCTGAGAGATACACTACTAGGGCATATACAACAAACAATGCACATTTTACAGTCACACAGGACATTATAACAGAGCTAAGCTAAAACATAAAAACATCTACAACTTACGCAACATGTTTTCTCTAGTTGGAGGCGGAGTTCGTTTAGGCTGAATTGTGATTATTTCTACTGACACAGATGACAGCACATTATATAAATGTTTTTTTTCCCAAATTTTAAGGAAGCATTGACATTGCCTCGTCTCCTTTCGACCGGTTTGATCCATCTTTCCTCCTCACCATTGGCGGCGGAATTTTTTTTGTGGAAAAGCAGGATGGTTAGCTGAGAACCTGTATTGATTAATTGGGCGCCTGACGATCTCACCATTAAAAAAAAGTATACCATCCCTCTGCTAGATTCCACTTTCAGCTCCCTTCATCAGGCCAGATTTGTCCACGAAATTAGATCTCCGTAATGCTTGTCAATTAATTCGCATTCGGAGGGGGATGAATGGAAGACGAATGCACCTGCTGTTTTTCAGGGTCTTTTAAATTATGTCCTCCGTGATGATTCGTTTTTGTTTATCTAGTCAACGTCTTGATTATTTTTACGCACGTTAGAAGAACACACACAGCAAGATTGCCTGGTACTTAAAAGACTACTGTAAAACAGGCTCTTTGCCAAAGCGGAGAAGTATGCGATCCACACTTGCTCAGTGCCAATTTTAGGTTCTGTAGTCGAACAGGGACAACTTGGGCCACCCACATTAATAACATAGTAACAAAAATGAGCAGAAACATTTCAATCATAAGAACACGTGCCTATTTTTTTAACTAACACAACTACTAAGCAAGTTATGCAATCCCTTGTATTGTCACATCTTGACTACTGCCCAGTAATCTGGTCTAATGCATCTAAACAAGAACCAAATAAAATCCATCTTATCCAAAACAGAGCCGCGAGACAAGCTCTCCATTGCTCGTTTAGGACCGGCATTGAGATAATGCATAATGAATTGTCATGGATGAGAGTTGGTGAAAAACTAGCTTGTAGTTTGATTCTATTTTTTAAAAACATCTATACATACCATACATCTGTATTCTCAGCTGTTGCTTGCTAGTGACAGTCCCAACTATGGTACCAGGTTAGCCCTAAGAGGTGCTCTCACCCATCTTAAACCCAAAACTGATGTTTTGAAAAAAACTGTTATGTATAGGGAAATCACTTACTGGAATCGACTTCCACAATATCTGGTATGAATCACCAGCAGAGTGGGTTTTAAGAATAGACTGAGAGGAGAAGTATTGCGGAAAGAGACTATTCTAGATTGTACCCAATGTCAAGACTGGTTCATTTATCTTCTTTTGACTTATTTTTTCCTTAAAATAATCGTTTTTATGTTGATATTATCTTGATTTTGTATGTACTTTGTCATATTTTATTCATTATGGTACTTTTTTGTCACTTAGAATATTGTATGTCTTTGGCACACTAATGTGTATATTGTAGGCCATTGGTTCTTTGCTTTATCTTTTTGCAAATTTTTTAAAAATCTATTTTTATTTTGCCCTTTATCTTTGGTATGAACATTATTACGTAAACTCCAAGTTATTGTTTTTTTGTTTTTTGTTGTTGCGAATTTTGTATTACAAAATTCTATTGATCATGTTGTACTGCATTGTAATCTTTTTTTTTGTGATTGTGTGAGGTCTTTTGCCTGGACCCCAGGAAGAATAGTCTACACTGCGTTGTACCCTAATGGGGATCCTTAATAAACTAAACTAAACTAAACTTAAATGCTGGACTGGCCCACTGCCACGTCTAGAAAAACTCCTACAGAGGTTTTTGGGTTTCCCCAATTTTTATCGTCGTTTTATCCGCGATGATAGCTGTGAGGCGTTGATGTCACGTCATATTTTACAGTGTAGTTTGAGTGTGGTCATGTGACTGCCAGGCTCTGTTTCATTGGTGAAACGGAGTCAAACATATCTAGTACTTACAAGCAGTAATCAATAGATTATGAATAATCAGATTGTATAAATCAGTGGTCCCCAACCTTTTTGTAGCTGCGGACCGGGTGTTTTTTTTGTTTTTTTTTCATAAAGAAATACAATCATGTGTGCTTACGGACTGTATCCCTGCAGACTGTATTGATCTATATTGATATATAATGTATATATTGTGTTTTTTATGTTGATTTAATAAAAAATAAAAAAATAAATTAAGAAAAAAATTAAATTTCTTGTGCGGCCCGGTACCAATCGGTCGGACCGGTACCGGGCTGCGGCCCGGTGGTTGGGGACCACTGGTATAAATAATGTCGTGATTGGAATTAAACACAATGTAACATAGTAAAAGTAGAGTTTCCTTTTCAGAAAAATACTCAAGTAAAAGCATAAAGCATGTTGCTTTAAAACTACTACCGGTACTCCAAAAAGTAAATAGGGTAAATAAGTAACACGTTACTACCTACCTCGGGTAATAACACAGTACATACACCACTGAATTACGGTATGTAGGTGTACAAAATGATGTATCCACTGGGCTTTTGTGCTTATTAACAACATTCAGTCCAACACACATACAAAATACTTTTAGTCTAACACAGGGGTGTCAAACGTACGGCCCTAGGTCCGGATCAGGCCCGCGAACAGGTTTTATCCTGCCCGCAGGATGAGTTTGGCAAGTTTAAAAATGAACCTGAAATTTTTGAATGAAAGAAAAAGCTGTTCTAAATGTGTCCACTGGATGTCGCAATAGCAATTCTTTGTATCTTTGTAGATCAGGCCTGGGCAATTATTTTGACTCGGGGGCCAAATTTAGACAAAAACATGTGTCTGGGGGCCAGGATATCTATTTTTAGGAACACTAATACAAAACCTCACAATAATGTCTGATTGAATGCTAAAAACGTTATGACAGACCGCCTTAAAAAACGGAAGGGAATTGTACTTTTTTTTTACTGAATGAGACATGAAAATAAATAATGTGGGGTTTACAATATTAACTATGAACGATAAAACATTGACAACATATGAACGTCACACCCCCTCTCGATCAACATATTTTGCCATCAAGCGAAACGCAACAAAAACATCAACGCAAAAGGTAAAAAAACAAAACACCTACAATTTGATATATCATTAAGCTTTAGAACTTTGTTGTAAAAATCTCCTTCCGCGTCTGTCCCTGACACCCGCATTTCAGGCTGGCCCCTCTGGAAACACTTTGTGGAAACGCTCCCCACCCACACTGCTTGGTGCCTCGTCACTTACATGACCATAGTAACTAATTAGATTACCACAGTAACTAGTATATCATGCAAAAGCGCAGATTCCAACCATTGAAATACTTTGTATGGTTCAAGACTTACGGTCATTAGAAAACATCACTGCACATCATAATGGCAGCTACAGTTTCCATCTTAAAGATGTAAAAAAAATATTTGGGAATGTCCGGTGGGCCAGATTGAAAAGCTTAACGGGCCGCATGTGGCTCCCGGGCCTTAATTTGCCCAGGTCTGTTGTAGATTATGCTACATATGTACAAAATAAACCACATGATGTTAGGACATCAGTCGAGGAAAATGATCAAACTACATAAATAACATACTGTAATTTTATTTATTTTGATATATTGAAAATTAACACCAATGAGTTGACTGATGAACATTATCACATAATTTATTCAGAAAATATAAATAAGAACAAATAAAGATGGAATCCCATTAACTGCAACATGCAAGTGTAAAAAAAAAAACAACATTATGATTTGTACAATTTCAGAATGTGCTTGTTCCATTTTTAAACAAAGAAAGCAATCTTAAGTTGTCTTTACTTTTAAGTTATCGTGCCGTGATTTTACCAGTCCGGTCCACTTGGGAGTAGATTTTTCTCCATGTGGCCCCCGAGCTAAAATGAGTTTGACACCCCTGGTCTAACACTAAAGTGCAGATATACGAGGGTGTCTCTCACCAAACATCCACACATCGCTCGCCGAAGTAAACCGCCGGAAGTTGATGGATTCCGGTGCCATCCACTTGATCGGCATACGTGAAACCGATGCTGCATGATGAAGGAGAGCATTTCAAGAGATGATACGATGACACTTGGGATTCTTGTTTGTTAGCGTGTGTGTGTTTGCCTGTGTGTGTACCTTTGTAGTAATCTTGGTCATCAATGTACCGAGATAGACCAAAGTCACCGAGCTTGACGCAGTCAGGAGACGCCACCAGGATGTTTCTCACTGCAATGTCTCTACACGAACGTAAGAGAATGTAGAATTGAGCCTGGAGAGTCCACTTCTGGAGGTGAAAGGTCATCTGCTCATACCTGTGCACCATGCTGAGGCCGTCGAGGTAAGCTAAGGCTTTGCAGATTTGCAGAGAGTACAGAATTAAAGTCGCTGTTGTCAGGATGCACTTCTGCTCCATCAGATATTTCCCCAGCTGACGGCACACAAACACACACACACGCACGCACACACACACAACTTATTGCATTACTCAGTCAATAATCAACTAATAACTATAGTTAACTAAAAACTTTAATCAGATTAATCACAGTTCACAATTTAATTCATCATGATCTAATTGAAATGAAAATTCTAATCAAGCTAAAGCATACCACACAACATAATAATGTGATAATAATAATGACAATAATAATAATAATGTGATACTACTACTGCTACTACTATTACTACTAGGGATGTCCGATAATGGCTTTTTGCCGATATCCGATATTCCGATATTGTCCAACTCTTTAATTACCGATACCGATATCAACCGATACCGATATCAACCGATATATGCAGTCGTGGAATTAACACATTATTATGCCTAATTTGGACAACCATGTACGGTGAAGATAAGGTACTTTTTAAAAAAATAATAAAATAAGATAACTAAATTAAAAACATTTTCTTGAATAAAAAAGAAAGTAAAACAATATAAAAACAGTTACATAGAAACTAGTAATTAATGAAAATGAGTCAAATTAACTGTTAAAGGTTAGTACTATTAGTGGACCAGCAGCACGCACAATCATGTGTGCTTACGGACTGTATCCCTTGCAGACTGTATTGATATATATTGATATATAATGTAGGAACCAGAATATTGATAACAGAAAGAAATGGGGGGAGGGAGGTTTTTTGGGTTGGTGCACTAATTGTAAGTGTATCTTGTGTTTTTTATGTTGATTTAATAAAAAAAATAATAATTAAAAAAAACAAAAAACGATACAGATAATAAAAAAAAAACGATACCGATAATTTCCGATATTACATTTTAACGCATTTATCGGCCGATAATATCGGCAGGCCGATATTATCGGACATCCCTAATTACTACTAACAACTACTAATACTACTACTACTACTACTAATGTCTCTTGGCTCTTGCATGTCTGTCTGTTTGTTGGAACCGAGCACTGCTAATGATATGTTAATGTCCGGATCAAATTTTAAATAGAGCGTCTGTTGGGACACTACACTATGTCTCTGTCCGCCGTCATAACAGAGAGGCGCGGCCTGCCAGGATGTGCCTTTGTTAAAGGCCTACTGAAACCCACTACTACCGACCACGCAGTCTGATAGTTTATATATCAATGATGAAATCTTAACATTGCAACACATGCCAATACGGCCGGGTTAGTTTACTAAAGTGCAATTTTAAATTTCCCGCAAAATATCTGCTGAAAACATCTTGGTATGATGACGCTGCGGATGTGACGTCACGAGTTAGACAAGACATTTTAGTCCAGCACCACGGCCGGCCTAAAGTCGTCAGTTTTCATCGCAAAATTCCACGTGATTCTGGACATCTGTGTTGGCGAATCTGTTGCAATTTGTTCATTGCATTATGGAGAAAGAAGCTGAGCAAGCAAAGAAGAAAGTTGTCGGTGCGAAGCGGAGTATTTTGCGAGGGAAGTCAGCAACACAACACAGCCGGTGTTTCATTGTTTACATTCCCGAAAGATGCAGTCAAGATCGAAGAACTCGGACAACAGAGACTCTTACCAGGAGGACTTTGACTTCGATACACAGACGCCTGTAGAGAACTGGGACAACACAGACTCTTACCAGGATTACTTTGATTTGGATACAAAGACGCAGACGCGGTACCGTGAGTACGCAGCTGCGCTTCCAAACATTTGATCGCTTGCCCGTACGTGCGTGTCACGTACGTAACTTTGGGTAAATATATAAGCTTTATGAACCTTGGGTTAGGTGAACGGTCCTTTGGGCTGAGTGATTGTGTGTGTTGTGCAGGTGTTTGAATTGTATTGGCGGGTTATATGGACGGGAGCTAGTATACTAGCTCCTAGCTCCTAGCTATAGCTAGGAGCTAGGAGCTAGCATAACAAACACCTAGGTGTTTTTATGCGGGATTAATTTGTGGCATATTAAATATAAGCCTGGTTGTGTTGTGGCTAATAGAGTATATATATGTCTTCTGTTTATTTACTGTTGTAGTCATTCCCAGCTGAATATCAGGTCCCACCCGCCTCTCACAGCATTTTCCCTATCTGAATCGCTTCCACTCCCCACTAGTCCTTCACTTGCACTTTCCTCATCCACAAATCTTTCATCCTCGCTCAAATTAATGGGGAAATCGTCGCTTTCTCGGTCCGAATCGCTCTCACTTCTGGCCGCCATCACTGTAAACAATAGGGAACTTTGCGGAAATGTTCAACTGACTACGTCACGCTACTTCCGGTAGGGGCAGATACCAAAAGTTGCAATCTTTATCGTCGTTGTTCTCTACTAAATCCTTTCAGCAAAAATATGGCAATATCGCGAAATGATCAAGTATGACACATAGAATAGATCTGCTATCCCCGTTTAAATAAAAAAAATTCATTTCAGTAGGCCTTTAATTATGTTAAAAATGTCAATGTAATTAATTTAATTAAGTAGCTACCCATCCATTTTCCACCGCTTGTTCCTTCCGGGGTCGCGGGGGGTGCTGGAGCCTATCTGCCATTAACGCATATTTTTTTGACAGACCTACTAATGACTGTTATAAAGAAACCAAAATATTTGAAGGTCACAGACAGAGAATTGTCTATGTGGTAGTCTAAATGGTTTTCTCGACATAAAATACTAGTTTCCGTGAAAGACATGTGTCATTGTTAACTTGTTAAACCACACTGAACTACTGTGTAGTTGCATAGTATTAACACGTGCACACAGGGACTTCAAAATAAAAGCATGGAAGTATCAACCTGGATTTGCGCTTGTAAGAAATCGTTATCGTCATTGTAGTAAAGACATAACAAAATTGTCCCAGAAGCTCCATTAGATCAGTGACGATTAGGGGTGTGAATCTTTGGGCACCTAACAATTCAATCTGATTTTAGATTTCTGGGGTGACAATTGGATTCAGAATCGATTCTGGATTCAACGTGATTCTAAAATTAACCAATTCAATGTATTATTTGGCATAATAATTATAATGAAACTTTTTCTAAACAGGTCACAGGTAGAAAAGCTCCTTCTGGTTGTATGCAGATGGCCTAAAAACATAATTGGCTTTTGATTATTGTGAATCGATTTATAATTGGGATGGATAAGAACCACAATTTGGATGGATTTTTATGCACCCCTATTAACGATGAGGCAAAATGACGGCATAATTTTATTGCCGTAGACGCACTCCACACACGTGCCCTGGGATCGGTAGGTTGTGAGTTCAAACCCCGGCTGAGTCATACCAAAGACTATAAAAATGGTACCCATTACCTCCCTGCTTGGCACTCAGCATCAAGGGTTGGAATTGGGGGTTAAATCACCAAAAATGATTCCCGGGCGCGGCCACTGCTGCTATCCACTGCTGCTACCCACTGCTCCCCTCACCTCCCAGGGGGTGATCAAGGGTGATGGGTCAAATGCAGAGAATAATTTTGCCACACCTAGTGTGTGTGTGACAATCATTGGTACTTTAACTTTAAACTTTTAAAGGTGGCCAACATGGCTCAGCAACTCTTCTTCCCTCTTGGGCTGGCTCTAACAAGTAGGCAAACACCACTGCCCCCTGTGGCCCAAACAGTGAATCACAGCTTTGATCCAACAATATCAAATGAAAAAAGAAGAATCCCAATAAAAATATGCACACATGAAAACGACGGCAAAAACCTATCCTACGTTCAAACAAACTTTCTGGCCAAAGTGACAAGAAAAGGTGCAAGCGATTGTTAGTTTTGGTTTCAATTTCAGCTAAGTCAACGTCGGTCAGCCTATCAGAGGAGATAGATAGATAGTACTTTATTGATTCCTTCAGGAGAGTTCCCTCAGGAAAATTAAATAGCGGTTTCCACAGTATTGTGACGCATTAACAAGCTTTATGGATCATACCAAAGCTATAACTAAAGATACAGTATAAGTAGATACGTCACGCTTCATTAAGTTGCGTGCGTACAGAAAGCCTAAGATAGTCAAGCAAAATGCCATAAGGAACCAAAACCAAAACAAGGACAACAAAAATGCTAGCATTTTGTGCTGCTTTCGGTTACAAAATACATCGTACAGTGGAAACAAAGACACTAGGAATAATCTTTTTTAATATAATGTTATAATGTTTTCGTAATGACAACAAGGGCAATTGCATGAACATCTATTGAGAAACAACCAAGTCATGATTTATTTATAACATACAACGCATTGTAGTGCATTGCTTAAATGGAATAGTGCTAAGATGGCCGCTACATCAGCATGCTGTTCACTATTGCTGCTATATTGTGCTACCTATTTATATCTATGGTTCATACATTTCAACGACAGCTTCGGCAACTTCAGTACAAACCTCTCCATGTTCATAGAGCTCCATGACGATCCATATCGGGTTGTTGTCAATGACTCCAATCAGACGCACGATGTGGGGGTGGTCTAGATTTTTCATTAATTCTGAAATGACATGTCATCCATTTGTTAATTTTCAGGGTCGCGGGTGAGCTCGAGTCTATCCCAACTGACTAATTATGGACACCCCGTCAGCTACAAAGCACATACTGTATTGACAAACCACCATTCACACTCATATTCACATCTATTGACAGAGTCAATGTTTTTGGACACTGGAGTCACCGGAATTATTGTTTTGCAGTGTGGAATGTTAGAAAAGGCTTGATCAAGTAAAATCACTCAAACAGAGAACAATGTTATGTATAAAAAACATTAAACTATTAATTAATTAACCGTCTGAAATGATGCGGTCTTTAAGTAATTGTTTTGTTTTGGCAACACCGTCAGCAGTGGCCACAATAATTCATTAGGTTGCGCCCATGACGCAGTAAATGTTATGATGCAAACGCGTTTGTTACTGGATACTTTATAATACGTTTCTGCCTTGGAGACTCTGAATTTGTAAGTGATATGCAACTATAATTACTTGATAATTGTTTGTATTGTCAAATATGGTGTCTTAGACAGTCCTTCTCAATTAGTGGCGTGGGGCCCCCCTGTGGGGGTACGGTGCAATGCCAGGCAGGGGGGTGCCTGTGACCAATATGCTTTTTTATGCCATAGGAGAATATGTCAAAGGATATGTAGCGCATTGCTTCACTGTGACTACGGTGTTGTTTACTTTAATGTTAATAAGGATACAATGTATTGCAGAGGTGTACTTATAACAATTTTATAGACAAATTATACTCTTTATAGTCGTGGTGAGTGTGGTGGGCCCGACATTTTTTTTTTCCTAGGGGCGTTATAACAGAAAATAATTGAGAAGCACTGAATTAAGGACACTTATTACATATGTACAGTTTGTGTGCTTAGCTGTTGTGTAGCTACTCGCTGCTAGCTACTAGTACATATCGCCCTATATCCTACCATGTTTACCTTTTGTAAATAACTTGACTAAAATACAAGAAATTATATTTATATATAATATTATATATTATATTATAAGAAGTCTTAATTTCCCCTCGGGGATTATTGAATGTGAGTGTGAATGTTGTCTGTCTATCTGTGTTGGCCCTGTGATGAGGTGGCGACTTGTCCAGGGTGTACCCCGCCTTCCGCCCGAATGCAGCTGAGATAGGCTCCAGCATCCCCCCGCGACCCCAAAAGGGACAAGCGGTAGAAAATGGATGGATGGATGGATGGATTATTAAAGTATTTCTGATTCTGATTCTGGAAAAAAAAACAACCCTGTGTGCTTATTGGAGGATATGTAGCTGTTTAACTGTCAAACTTTTGTTACTTGTATCAGAAACTTTAGATTTCAAGCTTATACAACACGATATTTGGGATATCAATATCAATATCATATCAATAGAACATTCAAACGAAAAGCAACTCACCGGCTTCACTAAGAAACTTCTCCTTCACGCCTGGTGAGCAGTCCTTGCATGTTTTGATGGCCACTTGGATCCTTTCCCCTGTCTGTAAACACAACACACAGTCACTATAATGATTTTATAAATAACAGGGCATGTAGTTCTGTACAGTTCTATCATGCTAATTAACTCACCGGGCTTTTATAAACACCGTCATGAACCTCTCCAAAGAAGCCCTCACCAAGGATGCGACCCACGATGACATCAGCTCTGGATATCCTATGCTTCTCTGAGTGGACAAACAAAAAGATATTAAAAACATTTGTTAAATAATCTTACAGTTTTCTGATTGTCAAGCATGATTGGGATTTGATTCACCGCACGGCATCAGTATGTCCTCGGAAATCTCAGCGTAAATGTCGGAACCTGATGAGACAAAACATTTTCAAAATGTCCTACGATTCATTTTTGTTTATTAGTCTGCAAGTTGTGTATTAAAGTCAGCCAAACCTCTTTTGTGTGGGGAGGAATCATCGCTGGAAGAGATTAAACAGCCTTGCTTAGGTGTCAAAGAAAAACAGGTACAGTACAAATAATAATACTCACTTTCATGTGGTAACGACACAAAATTAGCACTTATTATTTTGTCTAAAAATTATATCTTTAGTGGGTGGACTTGCAGATTTACCATGATTTTGTTTTTATTACATTGAATGAATGCAGTATATATATATATATATATATATATATATATATATATATATATATATATATATATATATATATATAGCAGTGACTCTCAAATTGTGGTACACGGGCTCCATCTAGTGGTACGCCAAATAATCACTTAATTACATATTCAAACAGTGTTACTGTTCAAAATATGTGTGTTCAAACTTATAAATAAATACTCTGCCTTGTTTTATGAATATTTAGGCCTACTACACTACTGTACTTTAATGTTGGTCATTATGGTGGCACATGGAGAGATGTTTTTTCTGAGGTGGTACTTGGTGAAAAAAGTTTGAGAACCACTGATTATATATATATATATATATATATATATATATATATATATATATATATATATATATATATATATATATATATATATATATATATATATATATATATATATATATATATATATATATTAGGGCTGCAACTAACGATTAATTTGATAATCGATTAATCTGTCGATTATTACTTCGATTAATCGATTAATAATCGGATAAAAGAGACAAACTACATTTCTATCCTTTCCAGCATTTTATTTTAAAAAAACAGCATACTGGCACCATACTTATTTTGATTATTGTTTTTCGGCTGTTTGTAAATGTTGCAGTTTATAAATAAAGATTTATTTTAAAAAAAATAAAAAAATTAAAAAAAAAAATTAAATTTTTTTTTTTTAAATTTAAATTTTTTTTTTAAAGCCTCTGCGCATGCGCATAACATAGATCCAACGAATCGATGACTAAATTTATCGGCAACTATTTTTATAATCGGTTTTAATCGATTTAATCGATTAGTTGTTGCAGCCCTAATATAGATATATATACACACACACACACACACACACACACACACACACACACACACACACACACACACACACACACACACACACACACACACACACACACACTCACACACATAGGTGCATCTCAATAGATTATGATATATGTGAAAGGCTAATACAAAAAGTGAAACTTTTGTATGCTATACATTCACTTAGATTTTCACAATAGATTGTCACATTTCTTAATCATTTTGATGATATTTGGCTTATAACTAATAAAAACCCCAAATTCAGTGGAGGAGAACGGGTTTGGTTATCACACTTTTTACTCTTGTGTGAATTGCTCATTATCCAAACATCACTCAAGATAAATAAGGTGTTGTCTTGAAATGTTTATCCCTCTTATTTACCAACTACCAAACGGTGACCAAACCAAGCCCATCACGGGGATGGCTGTCACACAGTACCGGGTTGGTTGTCACACAGTACCGGGTTGGTTGTCACACAGTACCGGGTTGGTTGTCACAATGTTTTTTTAATGGGAACATTTTTCTTCTCCCAAAGGCAAGAAGGCAGAACTAAATGTGAGCGTTGAATTGCATTAAGTTGACAAATACAACACCTTATGCACTTTTACGGAAAAAAAAATTACGAGTTAACTCATGTGCTTAATCTCAAAGAATCGTCGCATTAATCATCTATATACCCAGAATAATCATGCAATTTATTTTGACTGCACATTCTCCTTTACTTAGACTGTGGATGGTGACTTGAAATGTGGCGCTGGTTACGATACGGTCAAAATTTCACTTGGAATACACCCTGACTGGACTTTAGATAAAACTGCAAATAAATGTAGTGCATTCAAGTCAATAAATTCTAACAATAAAATTGCAACTCTGTCAAAATATTATGCTCAAATTTTTAAGTAAATTTAAATTATGTGATTAATCATGATGAATCCGAATTCAAAATGGTTTTATTTAACAATTATATTTAATATTTTGGCCACTGTAACATTACACACTTTTAGATATTAAGACTGTGTTTGAATATAGGAAAATAAAACACTGTACTTTAAGTGATTTTTTGGCATACTACTAGATCAGTGGTTCTTAACCTGGGTTCGATCGAACCCTAGGGGTTCGGTGAGTTGGGCTCAGGGGTTCGGCGGAGGTCAAGACACACCCGACTCATCGTGTAAATAAAAACTTCTCCCTATGTGCGTATTACGGATACGGCAACAGCAGAAGTCAGACTGATTTGCAGGTGTGTAATTTGTTGTGAGTTTATGCACTGTGTTGGTTTTGTTGTTTGAACAAGGTGATGTTCATGCACGGTTCATTTTATGCACCAGTAAAAAAACATGGTAACACTTTAGTATGGGGAACATATTCACCATTAATAAGTTGCTTATTAACATGCAAATTAGTAACATATTGGCTCTTAACTAGTTTAGTTTAGTTTAGTTTAGTTTATTAAGGATCCCCATTAGTCTACACCGCAGTGGAGACTATGCTTCCTGGGGTCCAGACAAAAAACATCACACAATCATAAAACAAAAGATTAAAATGCAGTACAACATGATCAAATAATAAAATGTTGTAATACAAAAATAGCAACAACAAAGAACCAAAAAAAGTAATGATAACTTTGAGTTTACATAATAATGTTCATACCAAAGATAAAAAGAGCAATATAAATTTTTTTTTTTTTTTTTGCAAAAATAAAACAAAGAACCAATGGCCTAAAATATACACATTGGTGTACCAAAGACAAACAATAAGTGACGAAAAAGTACCATCCATCAATTTTCTACTGCTTGTCCCATAATCAATAAAGTCATAACTAGTCATTATTAAGTACTTATTAATGCCTTATTCGGCATGGCCTTATTATAACCCTAACCCTCTAACCCTGGCCCTAACCCTAACCAAATAACTCTAAATTAAGTCTTTGTTACTTAGAATATGTCCCCCTAGTGTCCAAAAAACACTAAATTAAGTCTTTGTTACTTAGAACAGTGGTTCTCAAATGGGGGTACGCGTACCCCTGGGGGTACTTGAAGGTATGCCAAGGGGTACGTGAGATTTTTTTTAAATATTCTAAAAATAGCAACAATTCAAAAATCCTTTGTAAATATATTTATTGAATAATACTTCAACAAAATATGAATGTAAGTTCACAAACTGAACATCAAATCAAGTAGGCTATTCCATTCATTACCATAAACCCAGAGTTTCCCCCATGTCATGATGGTTTGACCCTCACTAAAATGTCTGTCAAAAAGAACTGTGAAAAGAAATGCAACAATGCAATATTCAGCGTTGACAGCTCGATTTTTTGTGGACATGTTCCATAAATATTGATGTTAAAGATTTCTTTTTTTGTGAAGAAATGTTTAGGATTAAGTTCATGAATCTAGATGGATCTCTATTACAATCCCCAAAGAGGGCACTTTAAGTTGATGATTACTTCCATGTGTAGAAATCTTTATTTATAATTGAATCACTTGTTTATTTTTCAACAAGTTTTTAGTTATTTGTATATCTTTTTTTTCCAAATAGTTCAAGAAAGACCACTACAAATGAGCAATATTTTGCACTGTTATACAATTTAACAAATCAGAAACTGATGACATAGTGCTGTATTTTACTTCTGTATCTCTTTTTTTCAACCAAAAATGCTTTGCTCTGATTAGGGGGTACTTGAATTAAAAACATGTTCACAGGGGGTACATCACTGAAAAAAGGTTGAGAACCACTGACTTAGAATATGTTCCCCATACTAAAGTGTCACCAAAAACATATAACTTTGTCTTGAATTTGAAAAAAAACCCAACATTTTACTTTTCACTAAAGAAGAGTTCGGTGAATTCGCATATAAAACTGGTGGGATTCTGTACCTCCAACAAGGTTAAGAACCACTGTACTAGATCTAGCCCGCATATCACTAGTAGTACATGTACCACAGTTTGAGGATCCCTGCTCTTGGTATATGTGACAACCAACCCCCAGAAAACTGCAATAACCAACCCAAACTGGAATTTCATGCCAGCATCAAGGCTAACAACCGTCTAAAAACTAGTTATTTTACTAAAACCATTTCAAACTATAGCTTTCTCTTCCCATTTTTAAGGGTGACAGTTGTTTACCTACAATTTGATATGAAAATCAGAAAAAAATCTCACCTCAAGTTAAGTCATCTTACCCTAGAAGACTATGTAGGTGAGCGTTGATCCAACTTCCATTACTGTAATTTCCATACCATAACAAGGTAGAAAATGGATTGATGGATGGAATTTAAAAGCCAACGCCCTCTGGTGGCGAGTTATAATTAGTGCGTCATACAACCCGTGTGACAACCAAACCCCTTCCCCGAATCTCGTATAGTTTGAAAAAAGTCCTGAACCTTTGATTGCTCTTTTCTCTGACTTGAACGCCTGAAATCAAATGATTTGCGTTCCGATTCATTAAGATGCGCCTGAATACACAGTGATCTTTTCTAAAGTTATTAAAATTAGTTCAAAAGTAAACAAAAAAAGATCACATTCATTCCAATACTTGTCAAGAGTTGGCATTATAAAACGTTTCAAATATAAACTCACAGTTTTGGAATTTGAGGTAGTTCCTTTCTCCCTGTAAGAATAAATGATGAGCGAAATTAGCATGCTTATCTCATATAACAATATCAATTGCCTTTTCCAATTTTGGAGTATACTGTACTTTTGCCAGGTCTGCTAATGAGTGAACCCTCAGAGACGCCCTCCAGCCGGCAGTATCCATCAATCAGGTCAGCCATGTTTCCTGCGATAGCCACAGATGCCGTGCTCACCGAGAGTGGCTGCAGGAATAAATCGGGTATATATGTCAGACACATTAAAACAAAAATTTCCAAAAGCCTCTCAATTATAAACAAAGCAAAACTATACCTCAATGAAAATGCACTCCGTACTCTATACTGCACCTTGGTACTGCCATACCTTACATACTGTGTTGAAGTATGGGGGAATACTTACCAAAACACAATTCATCCTCTGATCATATTACAGAAAAGAGCAGTGCGGATCATTCACAACGTTGGTTATTTAGAACATACTCATAATCTGTTTATGCAATCAAAGTTGCTCAAATTTGATGACCCTGTTAAATATAATACATTAATAATCTTATATAAAGCTTTTAACAAATTATTGCCACCTAATCTACAACGTTTTTTTATAAGACGAGTGCAAGCTCATAACTTGAGAGGCTTTGGGTATTTCTTATTGCCGAGAGCTCAAACCACTCGTAAACGTTTTTGTGTGTCTGTATGCGGAGTAAAACTATGGAACAAACTGGACTTACAACACAAGCAATGCCAAACTATTAATCGATTTACACTATTATACAAACATGGGGTCTGGTTCAAATATAGTGATGAGGGTCTTTAATTTGACCTGCTGCTATACTCTGTCTCAAAGTGTTAACATGTGCTCAATGTTTCCTTACCATTATTGCTATGTTGTCTATTACCATTATTGCTATGATGTCTATTACCATTGTTGGTATATTCATTATTCCTACATTGTTGATACAAATGATTGTTACAGTGTAATTGTTATGCCCGTTTGATTGTGGACTATTACTGACACCTTGTGGCGATGGGAAATGCTGCGCGTCATTAGTTTGGGCACTTCCGGTTTACGACGTTAGTCCAGTTCATAAACAATGAGAAGTAGACGAGTTGTGTTAGCTCTTACAAGTCTTGGAAAAGATAAGTCTGTAAGTAAACTGTCTAACTTGTTTATATAACTCAATATGAAGGTGGAAAGTGGCTAAATTTGATAGTAAGATGTGTATTGAAAAACGATTTTTGTGCACTAATTTAATGGATGTTTGAGGACTTAAAATGGCTGCCGGTCACATATTTCCACCATCGAAATAGTTTCAACACTCAGCAGTATTTGTTTGGTGATAATGCTGTATATTTGTGTAAAGCTAATGTTTACATATTGTGTATTACATTTCAGTATGTTAATTGAATCATATACTGTAGCTTATACATTGTCATTGTGTGTATTTCAGTTTTACAAAATAATAAAAAATAAAAGTCCAGTGCAAGACAAAGCAAGATCAACAACAATAAAGAGCCTAAATGAATTCATCTGCTTTGGAACTTTATTAGAATGTCCTGGATTGGTTGTTAGCTGTCTGCCAAGCTGTACAACCTCAACACATATAGTGAGGGCAGAACAGTAATAATTATTGTTACCGGTGGTAATGCAACATCTGTATTATAATCCTTGAACAAAGTGAGAGTGAAACTCATGTGAATAATCACTGAATGGAGAACTGGGGGTGGGATTAAATTAGTTATCTTCTTCCCACTCCCTTTCAGGCAAAACTGGACAATAATGCACTATATTAATTTATATTATTATGTTTTGTCAACTTGTACGTCTTTGTCATTGCCTGAAATAAATAAATAAATAAATGAAAAAATGAAAAAAAAATTGTGTTGAATTGCAGAGTACTTCTGAAAATTGTAATTTAAAAATTGCACTTGTACAAGGATCACATAAAAGGGCTATTTGCAGCGGTAAGGCTGCTCCCTAGAGGGTGTTTGAACAAGCTGCAAACAGGGTAACCTATACCCTCTTCCTGCTTCTACCGTTAACGCCAACGTTTAGAAAGGATTGATGATGATTTTTTATGATATTTTAAAATGTCTTAAAAGAGAAAGATTAAAAGAAAATAAATAGTGTGTCAAGTCCCTTAAGTTACCTGCTTGGTTCCCTTTATGTGAACGTTGAGCAGAGCTCGGCCATCAATCTCAGTAGAGCAGGAGATGCTGCTCACCTGAGAGAACTTGGCCAGACGGCTGGGCTGGGGAATAATACATTGTCTTTATTTCACCGAGAAGCCATTTCAAAGCTGAAATGGACTTTTGAAAGTGAGTGACCTTACTGTGGAGTTGTCAGTTTGCTGACTGATACCCTCAGGGCCGATGACGAGCTCTACTGTGACACTCCAACCGTGCTTGAGGGAAACACAGGCAAGCAGGCTTAAACAAACACACGCCCACACTCGAGGAAAAAAGCACTTCATGCGTGTCAGAATGTGGCGGAGAGCGCCCACAAACTATCGCAAGTAGAACATTGTGGTGGGAGATGTTGTTTCCTACCATGAGCTGGTGGTAAAAGTTTGACACGACATGAAGTACAATTACAGTGTCTAATAGTTCATGAACTGCAGGCTAAATTCAAATATAATAACAATAAACAGAATGAAGTGGCACTTCATTTAATTATGCATGTATTCCCTGCCATCCTTTAACTCAGGTGGTGTCCAAAGTGAGGCCCGGGAGCCATTTGCTGCCCTCGGCTTGTTCTTTATTGGCCTATGGCACAAAATACTGTATGTATTGGCCCATCTTAGGGAACTTTATTTCATTTTTAAATGATAAATGGGTTATACTTGTATAGTGCTTTTCTACCTTTTTTTTAAGGAACTCAAAGCGCTTTGACACTATTTCCACATTCACCCATTCACACACTGATGGCGGGAGCTGCCATGCAAGGCGCTAACCAGGACCCATCAGGAGCAAGGGTGAAGTGTCTTGCTCAAGGACACAAAGGATGTGACTAGGATGGTAGAAGGTGGGGATTGAACCAGGAACCCTCAGGTTGCTGGCACAGTCACTCTCCCAACAGCGCCACGCCGTCCCCGTTTTGTAAACGGTACCTAAGCCAAAGTTGACTCATTTGAGTAACAGGACTGAAACTAACAGGAGTGATTTTTAGCGAACAAGCAGAATACATAATTCAACAAAAAATAAAATTAAGTAAAAATGGACAAATAACATCACAACAAGAATTTAGGCAGCAGGACTCGCTGAAATCTCACCCAACATACAGAAAATAAATAGGTGAACTTACTTTGGCCTTTTTTTTTATTTTTTATGTACTGAAACGGATAAGGAGTAAGACAAATATGTTAAAAATACAGAATTTCTGATGGATTTGAATGATCATATTTCACTGTTCCATCCATCCAGTGATGAAAATTGTTTTAATTCATCTTTTAAATTGTACTTATTAAATATGCTATCAGCACCATGTGCAGGACACTTTGCTTAATAATGTGATTTTTTATTATTTTCTGGCTCCTCTCGATGTGGACGAGCAGCCGCTTTACTTTGAGCTCCTACCGGATGACAGAGCTTCTCACCCTATCTCTAAGGGAGAGCCCCGCCACCCGGCGGAGGAAACTCATTTCGGCCGCTTGTACCCGTGATCTTGTCCCTTCGGTCATAACCCAAAGCTCATGACCATAGGTGAGGATGGGAACTTAGATCGACCGGTAAATTGAGAGCTTTGCCTTCCGGCTCAGCTCCTTCTTCACCACAACGGATCGATACAGCGTCCGCATTACTGAATACGCCGCACCGATCCACTCTTCCCTCACTCGTGAACAAGACTCCGAGGTATTTGAACTCCTCGACTTGGGGCAGGGTCTCCTCCCCAACACGGAGATGGCACTCCACCCTTTTCCGGGCGAGAACCATGGACTCTGACTTGGAGGTGCTGAGTCTCATCCCAGTCGCTTCACACTCGGCTGCGAACCGATCCAGTGAGAGCTGAAGATCCTGGCCAGATGAAGCCATCAGGACCACATCATCTGCAAAAAGCAGAGACCTAATCCTGCAGCCACCAAACCGGATCCCCTCAACGCCTTGACTGCGCCTAGAAATTCTGTCCATAAAAGTTATGAACAGAATCGGGGACAAAGGGCAGCCTTGGCGGAGTCCAACCCTCACTGGAAACGTGTCCGACTTACTGCCGGCAATGCGGACCAAGCTCTGACACTGATCATACAGGGAGCGGACCACCACAATCAGACAGTCCGATACCCCATACTCTCTGAGCACTCCCCACAGGACTTCCCGAGGGACCCGGTCGAATGCCTTCTCAAGTCCACAAAGCACATGTAGACTGGTTGGGCAAACTCCCATGCATCCACCAGGACCCTGCCGAGAGTATAGAGCTAAATAATATAATTTGTCTATAAAATTGTTATAATAACACCTCTGCATAACATTGTATCTTCAATAGCATTAAAGAAAATAACAAAATATATACATATACTGTAAATCAACTTTCAGCCAAGAATAACTGTATTACCATATTGTTTTAGTCTGTAACAGAAAATGATTTGCCTCAAATTAAAAAAACATTTTTTTAAATGTAATAAACTCAATGAATATCATTAAATTCAAACAGATCAGCAACTTTAACCTAAAAAACAAAAATAAATAATAAAACAAGGGATCAATAAAGTACTATTAATCTTATTTGATGATATTAAACAAAAACAAGAAAAATAGAGCAAAAAGGTATAATGTAAAAAGAAAAATATGAAATGTTGATACTAATATTAGACTTATACATTTCTAAATATCAAAATGGCTCCAGCGTCCTTTGATTTTTTGGTATGTGAAGTGGCGTTAGAAGTTTGGACACCCCTGCTTTAGCTGAATAAAACTACCGGTAGATATGAAACATTGCTAACAGGGCTGCCCCTCCCTATACTGCAGTGGTCCCCAACCTTTTTGTAGCTGCGGACCGGTCAACGCTTGAAAATTTGTCCCACGGACCGAGGGGGAGGGTGAAATAAAATAAAAAAATAAAGTTGTTTTTTTTGTTTTTTTTTCATAAAGAAATACAATCATGTGTGCTTACGGACTGTATCCCTGCAGACTGTATTGATCTATATTGATATATAATGTATATATTGTGTTTTTTATGTTGATTTAATTTTTTTAAAAAAACAAAAACTTTTTATTTTTTTTATTTTTTTTATTTCTTGTGCGGCCCGGCACCAATCGGTACCGGTCCGCGGCCCGGTGGTTGGGGACCACTGCTATACTGTATGTGGATCATGCGCCATGGTTCGTGGTAGTGCCCCGTTTTGCATGAATAAGCACATGTTAAATGTCAATTAATGAATGACATGGCGCTTCATATGACATTTTACCGCAAAATTATTCCTAGCCCCTTCCTGCTTGGTCACTGATAAGAATATAATGACAAAATTTCCCTGCAACTCAAATTGACCCTGCGCTGGTAATCAGTCTTACTGCGATCAAGATGTATCAGGACGATTGTTGTTATTTTGCACTAAATATCAATCAATCAATCAATCAATGTTTATTTATATAGTATAATATATATTATATTTCTCTACAGTGATTTTGTTTTAGTACAAAACATGCATCAACCTAAATTCAAGTTTGATCAAAAAATATGTACAAATAATTTCACATAAATTGTTGTGGAAATGTTTTTTTATGGGAGGGAGGGGGCTCACAACTAAATCCTGATTATTAAATTCATGACTGATGACAAGGTCAATTAAAAATGAGCACAGTTACACCACAGCCAAGAGCAAAGTGTGATGGAGAGGGTTTGTATACTTGCTTGCCACAAGCTTAACTAAAAACACTCGTTTCTGCCTTAGGTAAACAAACAAAGCAACATTTCACAGAAGACAAGCTACCAATATCCAATATTTACATTCGACCATCTTTGGAGAATGTCTCCGTTCTACTGAAGGATCGAGCCATCTTTGAAAAGTCAGGATTTTTGATTGTATAGATGCACTGAATGCTGATGCATGTCACATGTGCGGTACTTACCACCAGCATGCAGGCAAAGCTCTCCTGTGTGTAGCTGTAACACTGAGCCAGAGTGCTGAAGAACTTGGCCATGCACTGCTCCTGGTTCAGGGTGCCGTAGCCCTGAAACGTCTGGCGGATCAGCCGACGCAGCTGCTTCGGCTGAGGTGTGGGAAGTCAGGAATCAGGAATGACGATTAGGCGGCACAGAACATATGACGGTACTCGAGTGTCTACTGTATACCTTCATGCTGCTCATCAGCTCTTTTGGAAAGAACAGGTCCAGTCCCACATCCTTCCTAATGGAGGAAAGGCAGACCATGATGAACCTTCCGGACACCTCATAGACGCACTTAACAGTGTCAGTGCCGTAACTAGGATTTGACAAAACCTGGTGGTCCGAGAGAAGCTTTGAAAGGCTGAAATCATGTGTATCCCAGCACCATGTAAATCAGGGGTGTCCAAAATTTTTCACTGAGGGCCGCACACGGAAAAATTAAAGCATGCGGGGGCCATTTTGATATTTTTCATTTTCAAACCATAACAAAATATCCAGATTTTTTTTTTACCTTTAGGGCTCCCAGGGACCATAAAGGGTCTGTCATTAAAATGTTAAAAATAAGTCAACTTATTATTTTTTATTTTTTTTATTTAACGCTTACAGTAAATCTCTATCAACTTCAGGTTGATATAAAGTTTACCAAAAAAAAGGTTTTATGCCTTTTCTGTCAAAGACAACTTTGTTTTTTATAGTAAAACTGAAATATTTAGTAATTAGAGCCCTAAAAGATCAATAATGCAGTACACCATTGATTTTAATTCTTTAATATTTTTGAGTAATCACAGTGAAAAGTTAAATAAAATCCCACTAAATATATTTGGGATCCAAAAGGTCCCCCGCTCTTAAAATTATACATTTTTATTATTTTTTTTTTTACTTTCAACACTTAAGTTACGAGATCAACCTCAGATATATCTGTCGATTTTACGTTTGAACTATTATTTTGTTTGTTTTATGCTCTTTTGTCAAAGAAAACTTTGATGTTTTAATATGGCAACCACACAACATATGCAATATTTTTTCCACATAAAACATTTTAAAGTGACATTTTTGAAGTAATTAGAGCCATGAATAGGTCAATAATTCATTATAACATAGATTTTTGGTCTTTTTTTTTTTTTTGAACAATGGCAAAAAAAGAAAGACAAAAGAAGAAAAAAAACTGCCTGCATGGCAGCTTTGTGTCAACATTGCAACTTTTTAATATTTTTGAGTAATCACAGTGAATAGTTAAATAAAAACCCACTAAATATATTTGGGATCCAAAAGGTCCCCCACTCTTAAAGTGATACATTTTTATTAGTTTTTTTTTTACTTTCAACACTTAAGTTACGAGATCAACCTCAGATATATTTGTCGATTTTACGTTTGAACTATTATTTTGTTTGTTTTATGCTCTTTTGTCAAAGAAAACTTTGATGTTTTTATATGGCAACCACACAACATATGCAATATTTTTTCCACATAAAACATTTTAAAGTGACATTTTTGAAGTAATTAGAGCCATGAATAGGTCAATAATTCATTATAACATAGATTTTTGGTCTCTTTTTTTTTTGAACAATGGCAAAAAAAGAAAAAAGAAAGACAAAAGAAAAAAAAACTGCCTGCATGGCAGCTTTGTGTCAACATTGCAACTTTTTAATATTTTTGAGTAATCACAGTGAAAAGTTAAATAAAATCCCACTAAATATATTTGGGATCCAAAAGGTCCCCCGCTCTTAAAATGATACATTTTTATTATTTTTTTTTAAACTTTCAACACTTAAGTTACGAGATCAACCTCAGATATATCTGTCGATTTTACGTTTGAACTATAAAAATAATAATATAAAAATCTTTTTCTTATTTTTTTTTAATCGATTTTTAGTTTTTTTTTAATTGATTAAAACAGGGGTGTCCAAAGTGCGGCCCGGGGGCCATTTGCGGCCCGTAGCTAATTGTTTATTGGCCCGCCACACATTCTGCAAAAATTGCAAAATTGATAGTATTGCAAAAATAAAAAAAAAACATTTAAAAAAGTGAAATGAGGTGAAATCTAATGAGAAAAAGTTGCAATGTTGACACAAAGCTGCCATGCAGGCAGTTTTTTTTTCTTTTGTCTTTCTTTTTTCTTTTTTTTGCCATTGTTCAAAAAACAAAAAAAGACAAAAAATCTATGTTATAATGAATTATTGACCTATTCATGGCTCTAATTACTTCAAAAATGTCACTTTAAAATGTTTTATGTGGAATAAATATTGCATATGTTGTGTGGTTGCCATATAAAAACATCAAAGTTTTCTTTGACAAAAGAGCATAAAACAAACAAAATAATAGTTCAAACGTAAAATCGACAGATATATCTGAGGTTAATCTCGTAACTTAAGTGTTGAAAGTAAAAAGAAAACTAATAAAAATGTATCACTTTAAGAGTGGGGGACCTTTTGGATCCCCAATATATTTAGTGGGATTTTATTTAACTTTTCACTGTGATTACTCAAAAATATTAAAGAATTAAAATCAATGGTGTACTGCATTATTGATCTTTTAGGGCTCTAATTACTAAATATTTCAGTTTTACTATAAAAAACAAAGTTGTCTTTGACAGAAAAGGCATAAAACCTTTTTTTTTTTAACTTTATATCAACCTGAAGTTGATAGAGATTTACTGTAAGCGTTAAATAAAAAATAATAATAATAAGTTGACTTATTTTTAACATTTTAATGACAGACCCTTTATGGTCCCCGGGAGCCCTAAAGGTTAAAAAAAAAATCCATATATTTTGTTATGGTTTGAAAATGAAAAATATCAAAATGGCCCCCGCATGCTTTAATTTTTCCGTGTGCGGCCCTCAGTGGAAAAAGTTTGGACACCCCTGGATTAAAACTTGTTACAAGTAAGAATCGCGATTCATTTGAACATCGATTTTTTTTTTACACCCCTAGAAATTAGCCTTTGGTTAGTTTGGCACATTTACATTTTATATGTTTATTCATGTGCATTGTCCCATGTACCAATCACATATCAGTATGAATTTGAGGCACTGACTTACTCTAACAGCTCAAAGTTGGACTTTTTCTCCAGTCCGTTTGGATTCATGTCTTTGAAAAATCTCCTGTAAAAAAATTAAGCATTAAGGTTTCGTACAATGCATGGACGATGGATGTGTGTGGGTGTAGGTATTCAGTACCTAATCTCCAGGCAACCAAGCTGCAAAGCCATCCCTTCGCTGACTTTAGAGGCAAACTGCTGCATGTAGTCACTTCTAACCTGCAAGCAATTTTAAGTCCTAACCATTATTCCATGTATTTCAAGATGGCACAGCTGTTTGTGCTAGGCTGACCATACGTCCTCTTTTCCCCGGTCATGTCCTCTTTTGGGAGGGTGTCCGGGGTGTCCGGGCGAGGTTTCTTAAATGCCTCAAATGTCCGGCATTTTGAATTAGGGTTGCATGTATTTTAAATGTACGTCCAGAGTTAAGTTAAGAAGGGGTTAAAAAAACTAACTGAAGGTGCGCACACGTAGCAACATTCGTGAGGGAGGGGCAGAGACATAGAGCGAGAGAGCTAGTGAGTGGAGAGAGACATGAGAACAAGAAATGCCGAAATGTAAATGCAACTTCACGGATGATTTGCGGGAAAAGTATTGGTGTTTTCGTCCTGGCCGTGACACATGGGAAGCAGAATGCACTGTGTGCAAAGCAGCAACGTATGTATCTGTGGCAAATAAAGGGGCCAACGATCTACAAGCCCATATCGACACTACAAAGCACAAAACAGCTGTGCAGGGCGAGAGCTCGTCTGCTGTTTTTTGTTTAAATTTAATTAACTTGTTTTGAGGCATTATTTATGTTTACATTATATACAAGAGGTTATTTTGAATATTTCTACCTCTGCACTTTTTTTTCGTAAAACTGTGAATGTTACAGAATATAAGTGTGACTTATTTTGTTATACTGTCAACCAGTGTTGGCGTTAACGCACTTTTTGTGTCTTTTTAACGCATTGAAATCAGAAAGGACGCAGATTATTAATTTTTTTTAAAAAAATTTTACCATTTGTGGCCCACAGCTAATGTTTTAAAGGCCCACGGCACATTCTAAAAATACTATTAAAATAAACAAAAACATAACAAAAGTGAAATAAAAAAGCTTAAAGGTGAAATGTAATTTCGAAAAAGTTGCAATGTTGACTAATAAAACAAAGCTGTTTTTTTTTTTCTTTCGAACTGTCATTGCTCAAAACATAATATTGAATCAAAATCAATGTTATTATGAATTATTGACCTATCAAAGGTTCCGACTACTTCACATCAAATATTCCACTTTGAAAAATATTTTTGGTGGAAGATTTTGCATATTTCGTGTGTTTGCCATAAAAAACATAGTTTTGTTTGACAAAAAAAGGCAGAAAACAAACAACAACAAAAAAAACATAAAAAAAACTAAAACATTTTGAAATGAGGAATAGATGTGAAGTTGATGTAGACTCCAGAGATTTAAGCGTTAAATATAAAATGTATGTATGCCCTGGCACACCATTATCATCATTTCAGGACCGAAGCAAAACACTTTTTACACTTTTATACTGAAATAAATACACCTACAACTTATTAAATAAAAACATAGAAAAAACTACAAGCAGCGGTAAAGTTTAGATCCATGAAGGAAAGAAGAAAGTGAATGAATGTTTATAACTGAATACATTTACATATGTATACACATTTGTTTTCTTTTGTATTATCTTTTTTAATGAATTAAGTAACATTTATGACAACCTTTTTCCAAAATACAATATAGAATGTGAGGTATAACAGGATAATGCATACATTTGTCATTTGTTTTCAAAACGCTTACAAAAAAGTGGGACCCCAAAAATTTACTGTGGGACCCCATTTTGAAAATTCCTAGCGCCAACACTGCTGTCAACAAAGGAGAAAAAATGCTTTATTTAAAAAAAAAAATTATTTATAAAAGTAAGTTCGAGTATCATTGGCAAATTTTCACCTAGTCCCGGCCTTGGCGTGCTGCCCGCCTTGGCACGCATATATGTGTCCTCTTTTTGGGATTTCAGAATATGGTCAGCCTAGTTTGTGCACACATTACCAACCTGCAGGTAAAAGTAGAGCATGGTGGTTCTATCATCTTGGAATTTTTCCATAAAGTCTGATGGAATGTATCTGATTCTCAAGTCATATCTGGAAAAAAAAGTGCAGTCAGAGTTAACCTTGTTTAACTTCTAGCACTCCGAAAGTATACCTCCACTCGGCCTCCAGGTGCTGCTGCTCGTATCGCTGGATGAGTTCCAACATGGTCAGGTCCGGGTGCAGCCAGTGTATCGCAGACGACTTAAGGTGTTTGAGGAGAAGACCATAACAGCGGTTGTGTCTTATGTTTGGACCGACACATCCGCTTGACAGCACAACACTGATGACATCCTGCGACAAAGATGGTTGTTTTGAGAATATGTCTTCCGAAGTCAACCACAAAATATACAGTGTTTGTAAATACCCTGATTATCATTCCTTCGTCACAGCGGACCAGTTTGAAGTTCTTGCCGAGGTTGAAACTGTTGCTGAGGAAACACACTTTGATAATCTTTGCAGGGAGGATGCTACTCCCACCCACAGTTGCCTGGGGAGAAATAGTTGGGATCTCCAATTGGCCGGTGGAAGACATGCTCCTCCAGTACAAGGTGCTGGTGTCTCCAGACATTTCACACGCTCATATAAACTGCATATATCGTTGTCACACCTGCTGACGCCACAGTATTGTCAGACCAGCGCTGCACACAAACAAAACATAGGCAGCCTTACCATGCCGCTGTTATATTTCAACATGCAAATGACTTCTTGTACTCACCCATCTTGCACAAGTTTCACCGCTCCACACAAGAACGTTACCACCTATAAAACAAACTTACAAGATATGGACTGCTCTCATCGCAACAGACCAAAATTGTTTAAAGTTCACCCTTAAGAACGTCCCCGCCACTAAACGAAAGAGGAAGTGGCGTCCACATCAAATGAGGAAGTTGAAGAGCAACGAACAGAAAAACCCACAGGAACAATGGTTTGCTGTGTTACTGTCAAATATAAATGTATTTACCTACGCCCCAAATGTCTTGACAAAAGATTCATAGGTTTGAGCGCACAAGTTGATTAATCTGATTTCATTAGTGTGCACGTTAAGGGCTTGACACAAAATAAAACCAGGAAATTGCGTCAGCGCACATCATGTGAAAACCACTAGACCAATAGTGCTCAAACTATTTCTCACGCATCCCTTTTGTCATTACCCTTGCAGCCCACTCAGTGTGACCACATTTCACTTGAAGTATTTTATGTATCATGTACATTTTATATATATATCTATATATATATATATATAGATATAGATATATATATATATATCTATATATAGATATATATCTATCTATATATATATAGATAGATATATATCTATATATAGATATATCTATATATATATCTATATATATATATATATATATATATATATATATGTATATATATATATATATATACCGTATATATATATATATCTGTATATGTATATATATATATAGTATTTATTTTTTTATCGATTCTCGAAAATGATTGAACTTAGAGTCAGAATAAATAAAGGCCGCGAGTTAGATGTAAATCTATTGTTTTGAGCACCTCTAATCAAAACCATCCATCCATTCATCCATTTTCTACCGCTTGTCTATTAAATCAAACTCAATTTGTGAAGCTCTTTTCATACCGAACTAAGAAAAAAATTAAGGATGTCCGATAATGGCTTTTTTGCCGATATCCGATATTCCGATATTGTCCAACTCTTAATTACCGATACCGATATCAACCGTTACCGATATATACAGTCGTGGAATTAACACATTATTATGCCTAATTTGGACAACCAAGTATGGTGAAGATAAGGTCCTTTTTTTTAAAAATTTATAAAATAAAATAAGATAAATAAATTAAAAACGTTTTCTTGAATAAAAAAGAAAGTAAAACAATATAAAAACAGTTACATAGAAACTAGTAATTAATGAAAATTAGTAAAATTAACTGTTAAAGGTTAGTACTATTAGTGGACCAGCAGCACGCACAATCATGTGTGCTTACGGACATGCTCTCCCTGAAATAATCCTGATACCCACTACAACTATGGGAAACACTGTACTTTGACTTTCACAAAGTGCTTTTTTTTTTTTTAAACATGCCTCAAAACAACAGCTACAAAAACAATGAAGGCACACAGCTTCAATCCACAGTATACTACAAACGTTTGTATAAACTGGGCTCAATCTGCCCTGTTCTTAACGTATTCGTATGAGTAACAAAAATGTGCAAATAAAAACAAGAAAGGCACAAAAATAAAAAAAATGCTTCAGTCTAGACTAGTAGATAACACAGCCATCCTTTAAAGTGCATGGGGAAAAAAGGCACAAAACATAAATAAAACAGCTTCACTCAGTCCAGACTATTAGTCTATTTGTGCAACAGATGAAGCTCAAAGAGTGGGCTAATTCTTTTTCTACTTGTCATCACGTGTGAGAGGTAGATTTTTCTGAATGAAAACAAGCATCTGCAAGGGGTTCTGGGTATTTGTTCTGTTGTGTTTATGTTGTGTTACGATGCGGATGTTCTCCCGAAATGTGTTTGTCATTCTTGTTTGGTGTGGGTTCACAGTGTGGCGCATATTTGTAACAGTGTTAAAGTTGTTTATACGGTCACCCTCAGTGTGACCTGTATGGCTGTTGACCAAGTATGCTTGCATTCGCTAGTGCGTGTGTCAAGCCTTAGATAGTATGTGACTGGGCCAGTACGCAAAGGCAGCGCCTTCAAGGATTAATTTGGCGCTCTGTACATCTTCCTGCGTCCGTGTACACAGCAGCGTTTTAGAAAGTCACAAATTTTAATTTCGGAAACCGATACCGATAATCTTGAAACCGATACCGATAATTTCCGATATTACTTTTTAAAGCATCCCTATCCAAAATGTTTTGGTATCCTGGAGCGTTCAAAGTTCCTTTCACTGGAACTAAGGGGTCAAGCCCAACTCCTGAAAAACAACTCCACACCATAATTCCTCCTTCACCAAATTTCACACTCGGCACAATGCAGTCCGAAATGTAGCGTTCTCCTGGCAACCTCCAAACCCAGACTTGTCCATCCGATTGCCAGATGAAAAAGCGTGATTCATCACTCCATAGAACACGTCTCCACTGCTCTAGAGTCCAGTGGCGACGTGCTTTACACCACTGCATCCCACGCTTTGCATTGGACTTGGTGATTTATGGCATAGATGCAGCTGCTCGGCCATGGAAACCCATTCCATGAAGCTCTCTGCGTACCGTACGTGGGCTAATTGGAAGGTCACATGAAGTTTGGAGCTCTGTAGCAACTGACTGTGCAGAAAGTCTTTGAACTATGCGCTTTCAGCATCCGCTGACACTTCTCTGTCAGTTTACTTGGTGGCTGAGTTGCTGTTGTTCCCAAACTCTTCACTTTTCTTAGAATAAAGCCGACAGTTGATTTTGGAATATTTATTAGCGAGGAAATTTCACGACTGGATTTGTTGCGCAGGTGGCATCCTATGACATTTCCACGCTGGAAATCACTGAGCGTGGCCCATTCTTTCACAAATGTTTGTAGAAACAGTCTCCATGCCTAAGTGCTGGATTTTATACACCTGTGGCCGGGCCAAGTGATTAAGACACCTGATACTCATCATTTGGATGGGTGGCCAAATACTTTTGGCAATATAGTGTATGTTAATATAATTGTTTTTTTTGCATGATCAGATAATATTTAAGTTTAAAAGATATTAAATTGTAAGCAGTACATGCAATTTTTCTGGCAAAATAATTTAGTGAGAAAAAAGTGCTTTATTTACACATTATTTTGAGGCTTTCGCAGGCCAAATAAAACAATTTGGCTGGCCAGATCTGGCCCACGGGCCATGAGTTTCATACACGATTTAAAACATGCACCTAAACCTACTCAGTGGCCTAGTGGTTAGTGTCCGCCCTGAGCATACTTGCCAACCTTGAAGGTTTCATCATCAGTAGATTATCATCTCCTGATGATTGAGGAAACCCTCATGAAACAGGCCTGTAGAGATGAAATAGTCTTGTGATTTTTTCCCACACATACATATATACACATATACATATATACACATATATATATATATATATATATATATATATATATATATATATATATATATATATATATATATATATATATATATATATATATATATATATATATATATATGAAACACTTGACTTTCAGTGAATTCTAGCTATATATATATGTATATATATTTATTTTATTATACATATAAATAAAATAAATACTTGAATTTCAGTGTTCCGGGGGCTATCCAGTAGATGGCAGTATTGTCCTGTTTAACTTCTCCTCCGTTCATGACTCGGCCACCGTGTTCAATGGAGAAGTCTGTTTTACAAAATGTACAGGCAACATAATTCGAACTGTCCTGGATGAACTGAAATTCTTGTTTCCATTAGTTTTGGAACTTGCAAGCGGATTTCTTCATCTTGCTCGTCGACGGCGTCGCCATGTCTGTAACTTCCTCATTCTTCTGCTTCGTCTCCTTGTTGTGTGCGCAGTTGTGCACTCTACTCTCTAAAAGCCGTGGATGTTATGACGTCATTGGGCAGGCAATCTGTTTATATTGTGGGAAAGCGGACGTGAGAACAGGCTGTCCCCACACAGGTCCGCATTGAGCTGGAGGGGGCGTGGCCTCCAGCTCCGGCCGAATACCGGGAGTTTGTCGGGAGAAAATTTCTGCCGGGAGGTTATCGGGAGAGGCGCTGAATACCGGGAGTCTCCCGCTAAAAACGGGAGGGTTGGCAAGTATGGCCCTGAGGTCGGTAGGTCGTGAGTTTGAACCCTGGCCGAGTCATACCAAAGATTAAAAAAATGGGACCCATTACCTCCCTGCTTGGCACTCAGCATCAAGGGTTGGAATTGGGGGTTAAATCACCAAAAATGATTCCCGGGCGTGGCCACCGCTGCTGCTCACTGCTCCCCTCACCTCCCAGGGGGTGGATCAAGGGTGATGGGTCAAATGCAGAGAATAATTTCGCCACACCTAGCGTGTGTGTGACAACCCTTGGTACTTTAACTTTAAACAAATTTAGGTTTAAGTCAAATACTATTGAAATCGCTTTACACAGATACAAATTAAAAAACATGTCGGATCCTTCAATCGCCCTGTACTTATGTGCCCCCCACTTCTGGCATCCAAATGTGGTCCCTGGTATGCAGGGCCCAGAATTGTGAGCGTGAGATAAATATTGTATGGGCCAGTTAAAGAAGGGCGCACAGTTTACATCCCTGTCCACTAGATGGAGCCACGGTATCATTTTGTACAGCTGCAGATGGAAGGTTAGAGGGTCAATGAATGAATAATGTCATCATGTCCTTGCAGCCACGGGGAGAATAACCGAATGCGTTACTTCAGACATGTGATGGGGCTGAAGAATACATGTAACATATATGTTGCAGTGTTTGGCAACAGTGTTAAAATGCAGGGTTAAAATAGGGGGGGAAAGTGATGTCAGGATTGCCAGCATCCGCACGGAGGGAGGAGAGAGAGAGAGAGAGAGAGAGAGAGAGAGAGAGAGAGAGAGAGAGAGAGAGAGAGAGAGAGAGAGAGAGAGAGAGAGAGAGAGAGAGAGAGGAGGGGGCGTCCATGTTTTAAAATTGGAATATCAGGTCGAGTGATTCAACAATGTGCTGACCCGCCTCTCCTGTCCTCTCCTATTTTCGTGTCTTGTATGCAAAAAAGAAAAAGAAAAAAGTAAGACATTTAATTGAAGAGAGCAACAAACCCGAGGTGTTACCGTCCCGTGACCTTCCAGAGTCCAGGATGAACGCGGCAGAGCAGACGGTAACGTGGCTCATTACGCTCGGGGTCCTGGAGTCTCCCAAGAAAAGCATCTCGGATCCGGACGCTTTCCTCCAGACGTCTCTGCAGGACGGGGTCGTTCTGTGCAGGCTGCTGGAGCGACTCAGACCAGGGACGACAGACAAAGTACGTGTTTGGAAGGAGAACAGGAAAGTGTATTGTTGTGGTACACATTTTTTAAATATTAACTCACGTGGGACATTTAAATAAAATAAAATAAAATAGACTGTTTAATAAACTGTAAATTACATCTACATTCTTAATGTACGTACGGGTGCATGCATACATCGAGGCAGGAAGTGTCTCCTTCGAAATAAATGCATTTGCATTTTATTATGTGGATGACATTCGTTCATAAAAGAACACCAAATGTGTAGCTTCTACGCTGAATCTAATGAAATTGGGGGAAAAAAATAAACAACCTAAAACTCCGAGTGTTTAAAATGAATTCCCATTTTAAAGTTCAACCGGAAGTAAAGCTGGGCACTGATGCTAGCAAAACGCAGCTCAACGTCAAGTGGCAATTAGAAGCAAACGCTTGGAATAAAGATGGATTCCAAATCAGTTTACTTCTTCAAGTCGTTTGCTAACTTATTGTTCAGCGTTGTGTGCTAATTTAACAACTTTGTATGCGTAGTTTTTCCTGGAACCGAGGACCGACGGTGAACGTCAACGGAACGTTAGCGAGTTCATCAAAGGCTGTGGAGCGTTCGCCGTGGAGGTGAGTTATCGAAATAATAAGTTCATTAATATCTTCATTCCATGTGAAGACTTGGAATCATACACACTTACCGCAGCATTCCATGGGGTATTATGCCAATTAATAAAAAATAAAAAAAAACCTTGTTGACGTTCACGTCTGCATCTGGCGACCCGTACATGTGCACACTATTTGGCAGGAAACGTCACTTCATTACAGACAACATGCCAGACCACAGGTGTAAAAAAGTGCGCCCCGGGGGCCATTTGTGGCCCGCAGCTAATTTTTTCTTTTTTTTTTCATTCATTTTTCATTTTTTATTTATCTCCTTCATTGATGTGCATTTTTGATCAATAGACAATTAAACTTTAGCAACTAAACACATATTTACACACCCATGCTTGAGAAGGAACAGGATGAATACAATCTTATCAATCAATCAATCAATGTTTATTTATATAGCCCTAAATCACAAGTGTCTCAAAGGGCTGTACAAGCCACAACGACATCCTCGGTACAGAGCCCACATACGGGCAAGGAAAAACTCACCCCAGTGGGACGTCGGTGAATGACTATGAGAAACCTGCTCCCTTCAACATAATAAGTAGTCTTACTTAATGGATAGCCCAGATTCACAAGCATACAAACTAGGGCTGCAACTAACAACTAATTTGATAATCAATTAATCTGTCGATTATTACTTCGATTGATCGATTAATAATCGGATAAAAGAGACAAACTACATTTCTAACCTTTCCAGTATTTTATTGAAAAAAACCAGCATACTGGCACCATACTTATTTTGATTATTGTTTCTCAGCTGTTTGTAAATGTTGCAGTTTATAAATAAAGGTTTATAAAAAAATAAAAAGTAGCCTCTGCGCATGCGCATAGCATAGATCCAACGAATCGATGACTAAATTAATCACCAACTATTTTTATAATCGATTTTAATCAATTTAATCGATTAGTTGTTGCAGCCCTAATACAAACCAAACAAATACATCCAAATATAATGAAAACAAACAAAAAAACACCCCCAAAAAAAACAAGTGCAAACCGAACAAAAAAAGTTATATACACCTCACAGGATGATACAAAACAAATACAAAACCAGACAAAAAATAAGTAAAATAATAAATATAAAGCAAAATGTAGACACTTACGGCTGTCCATATGATCTTATTGTTCTGTCTTTATATATTTTTTTTAATTGGAATACATTTATACCAGTGGTTCTTAACCTTGGTGGAGGTACCGAACCCCATCAGTTTCATATGCGCATTCACCAAACCCTTCTTTAGTGAAAAATAAAATGTTTTTTTTTTCAAATTCAAGACAAAGTTATATGTTTTTGGTAACACTTTAGTATGGGGAACATATTCTAAGTAACAAAGACTTAATTTAGAGTTATTTGGACACTAGGGGAACATATTCTAAGTAATAAAGACTTAATTTAGAGTTATTTGGTTAGGGTTAGAGGGTTGGGGTTATAATAATGCAAATGTGATACACACATTTGTTTTAAAGTTGTCCTTGAATACTGATGTTTAAAATGACCTTTTCTTCTATGCTCTTCATTCTCAGAAGTGATGACAAACATTTTTTGTAAATTTGCTGGTAATGCTTTACTTTTAGCCTTAAACATAACACATAATGTCTGTAACTTTTCTAGCTCCTGTAGTTTCAATAAACCAGAATGAATAAATAATATGCAGTGTTTCCCATAAACTGCCAAGATACCTGTGGCGGTGGGGGCGTGGCTATGGGCGTGGTCACCATGACATCATCGAGTAATTTGCATAATTTACTACAGTGATATGATTTTCTCTTAAAAGGCTCAAAAAATGTATACTTACTAATTAATAATAACAGTTTTGTTTTAAACGTCCAAAAATAATTACAAAATGGTATGAAAGAGCATCCAGGTGAAATGTAACGAGAAAAAGTTGCAATGTTGACACCAATAAAGCAAAGCTGCCATGCAGGCTGTTTTTTTCTTTAAAACTGTCATCGCTCAAAAAATGATAATGATTTAAAATCAATGTTGTTATGAAATATTTACCTATTAAAGGCTCAAATTACTTTAAAAAATAATTACAAAATAGTATGAAAGAGCATACAGGTGAAATGTAACGAGAAAAAGTTGCAATGTTGACACCAATAAAGCAAAGCTGCCATGCAGGCTGTTTTTTTCTTTAAAACTGTCATCGCTCAAAAAATGATAATGATTTAAAATCAATGTTGTTGTGAAATATTGACCTATTAAAGGCTCAAATTACTTTAAAAAACCCAGAAAATCAATGGATGGATATTAAGTTGCTCTAAAGGGAAACTATTAAAGGGAAATAGCACTTATTTTTGGAATTTTGCCTATCGTTCAGTTGTTATGAGAGACAACAACACGTCTTTTTTTTTTTTTTTTTTTTTTTTTTTACAATTATAAAGATGATAAAAAACGCTTGAAAGATGCGGCTTACAGGAGTTGTAACGTTCAAAGCCCTGAAAAACAACTTCAAAAGCCTCAAACAAGGTTTTATATACACAGTGCAAGTCTATGTATAATGTAGTAATGTGTTCATAACATATTGTTATGAACACACGTTCATAACAATATGTTCAATATTTACCGTATTTTGATCATTTTAATAATTTCTGGGACTGCACGGTGGTACAGGGTTTAGTGCATGTGCCTCACAATACGAAGGTCCTGAGTTCAATCCCATGCTCGGGGTCTTTCTGTGTGGAGTTTGCATGTTCTCCCCGTGACTGCGTGGGTTCCCTCCGGGCAACTCCGGCTTCCTCCCACCTCCAAAAACATTCACATGAGGATAGGTTGATTGGCAACACTAAATTCGCCCTAGTGTGTGAATGTTGCCTGTCTATCTGTGTTGGCCCTGCGATGAGGTGGCGACTTGTCCAGGGTGTACCCTGCTTAACGCCCGAATACAGCTGAGATAGGCTCCAGCACCCCCCGCAACCCCGAAAGGGACAAGTGGTAGAAAATGGATGGATGGGTGATTATTTTTTCGCGCATTGATTTCTGTTTCCATAGCAGCGCGTGTATGACTTCTGGCAACGTGTGTTCCTACTTCCGGAATCAAACACGAGTGTGTGTTCTAATCATGGCAGACTCGGTAACAGACAATAAAAACTATACAGATGAGAATTCACAACATTATACTTTTGAAGCTAAATAAACTGAAGGAATAGGTAAGACGTCAGAGCAGAAAGAAGCCAGGAGAGGGGGATGAAAGCGAATTTGACGCTATAAATATGGAACTTGGAGCCAAGCTATTTTGACATAAATGGATTGCTTACCCAAAATCAACAGGAAATGTCACCGGCTAGCTAAGCTGTGTACAAACAAAACATTAAATGTGGGCTAATACTTTACAAATACTGTAATATGATTGTTCATGTTTTTCAGTCAGTACAGATTGGTGTCGTATCGCAGTGTTGTGCATTACAAACTCAAACGCGTTTCGTGTTGTTGTAGAAGCTAGCTTATCTTTTGCCGTAGCTAGCTTTTACGGCTAATACCGAAGCATGTCGATGTGTTACTACGATAGAAAAAGAGTTCTTCAGTGTTCGCTCTTACAACAACAGTATGGTTATTATACGGGTTATGAAACGTAAATGAAGTATTATTGACGGTTTTTGAATGCATTTCTAAAGTGATTTAGAGGTACAATTGATTGCTCCCATTAGCTGCATTGCTAGCCACCGTGAACGAGCCAATTTTTATGATAGATAGCAACAACAACAAAAAAATGTGTCTCCTTGTTTGTCACAATGATTGTGAACAATAGGCAACATTAAAAAAAAAGTGCAGTTCTCCTTAGAGTGTTGAAAGTAAAAAATACAATAAAAACAATTATGTACATATACTTTTAACACTTTTGTGAGTTGGGCCCTTTTGGATCCTTGATAATTTGGGATTAATTTGGGATTTTATTTAAAAAAAATGTAAGGAATCAAAATCAATGTTGTTATGCATTATTGACCTATTTAAGGCTTCAATTACTTCGCATCAAATATTCCACTTTAAAAAACAATTGGGGGGAAAATGTTGCATATTTTGTGTTTTTGCCATTAAAAAAAAGAGTCTTTAACAAAAAGGGCATAAAACATAAACATTGTTAAGTTTATATTGCCAGCTAGATCTACAGTTGGTCTACAGATTTAGGCGTTAAGAAAATAAAATACTTATTTTTTTAAATGAATTATGACTCTCCTGGGTCCCCAGAACCAAACTTACTTACTTACAAACCTAAAGTTAAAAAAAAAAAGTATACTGTATTGGTTTTGAAAATGAAAAATATCAAAATGGCCCCTGCATGCTTTAATTTTTCAGTGTGCGGCCAACAATAGAAAATGTTTGGGCACCCCTATGCTAGACAATGCTATTTTTGTTGACTAAGCACTAATAAAGGTACGGAATAATCACTGCTGGTCCGTAGTTATGTTAATCCTTGTGTAAAACAGCTCCATTACCAAAAGGACCATTACCAAGTTCATTACTGTACATAAATGCAATGCAAATGTATCCTGACACTTATTGCCATGGAAACGGGGTGCATACAAATTTCATTTAACCTCTGACTTTGCATTGGGTGTGAGAGCTTTGACTATATTTGGTAGGTTGCTGTTTGTGTGATGCACTTTGTTCATTTTAGAGCATTGCTTGCAGGTGGTTGTACACAAATCTGTCTATTGGGAATACAAATAATAATGCATGCCTATGTCTAAATTGCACTGTTGTTATGGATGGTAGAAGAAAACTTCCTTGACTTTATTGTGAAGAGCAAAAGAGAAATGAAAGGAGAGTTGTAGGTGGATGTAATTCAATATGTCATGCAGCCGTTTCATTGGATTTTCCAATCAGGTTGATTAGATGTCAACCACGGCGCTGGACGCCAAGGCTTCCATTAGTGGCAGCCAGGCTGACATCAGCGTAGTAATTCAGACGAGGCGGGCTCTCTGTCCAATTGGGGAGATTACAGAGTGGATTGTAGAAGACTTCTGAATCTGTTAGAGCTGTGTGGTAAATTAGATAAGAATTGCTATCATATGTTTTGGCTGACTTTGCTGTATTTTTTACACATTTTTTAAACATAACAATAGTAGGCACACAATAAAAACTGAATTAAATATAATGTTGAGTCTATACTTTTATGTGGATATAGTTTCTGGTCACTCAGTCATTATTTCCTCTTTGATGCAGCAAGATATAATATATTGCAAAATACAACATTCAGCATTGCAGCAATGAATAAAAAATGGAGTATCATACAGTAATTATTAATCAGGCGAGGCTAAAAGTGAGTGACGGTTGTTTGTGTGTGTGTGTGTGTGTGTGTGTGTGTGTGTGTGTGTGTGTGTGTGTGTGTGTGTGTGTGTGTGTGTGTGTGTGTGTGTGTGTGTGTGTGCGCGTGTGTGTGTGTGTTGTGTAATTTTTGCAGTATTTTACTGTGTAAAGTAAAGTAAAATTATTTCCAACACACCAAGATTGCTCCATCCATGCCCTGTGAATGTCTGTGTGTTGTGTGCACAGGATTAGAAGAGCCTTAGAGGTATTTTGATTATGGCTATATACATGATGGGGAGATTAACAAGGGGAGCTCAGACTTGGAGTAATCCCGCTTCAGACTGTAGTTTGAACGGAGTCCTAAACCCCCGCTAAGATAAAGTCATTGTTTTCAGGTAGACGTGTGCCATCGTACTGTTGTGTCATGTCATGATCTATTTATGAGCGCAGGATGCATTAGCTTTAGTGGTTCCCTCAGGACTGGAATGTATCCGAGGCATTCGGTAGAGTGGGGCAAATGATGTCAATGTCTAATTTGCATAATTGACCCTGACACTAAAACTCCGTGCTTGTTTGTGGACGGGTGAAACCGAGCTACAATAGTACCTTTTAAAGGGGACCTATGATGCAAAACAACAACTCGTCTTACCTATTGGTACCTGCTGTTGTCTATTTGGGATCTGCATAAATCCTGATAATTTGAAATCAAACCATGGAGACATGGTGGAGATATTTATAAAATAATCTTGCCTTCCTTCATACTTCCTCTAAACAGGCCTTTTCCCATTGGTGTCTGTCAGCGGATATCTCCATGTATGGCAGAGATTTACCAGAAGAGTTTGCCATTATAATTTGCGCTGTAGTCAATAAGTTTCTTCTTTTTCTCTATCCTCTGGTTGTGGAGAAGACTAGCTCGTACATGCACATGCATCCTCCGCTGTTGCCATTTCCAATACAAAGTAGCATATAGTCCTAAATTATATATGCCCGTAGCCTCCATATGGAAGCGCTTAAAACTACAACCAAGATGGTGGGGAGAAGACTCGGTCAAAGTGGAGCCACATAAATAAGACCGCCCACAAAACGGCCCATCTTGAAGAGATGGTCAGAAAGCGGTTTGAAGATTGTCTGTAAAACATAATTTATGCAGAATTTTGACCAAAAAAACACCATTACATGTCACGTAGACTACAAGGAAGTGCTTTAAATGTTTAAAAAAACCTATCATACCGTATTTTTCGGAGTATAAGTCGCTCCGGAGTATAAGTCGCACCGGCCGAAAATGCATAATAAAGAAGGAAAAAAACATATATAAGTCGCACTCTTGGGAAATTTATTTGATAAAACCCAACACCAAGGATAGACATTTGAAAGGCAATTTAAAATAAATAAAGAATAGTGAACAACAGGCTGAATAAGTGTACGTTATATGAGGCATAAATAACCAACTGAGAACTTGCCTGGTATGTTAACGTAACATATTATGGTAAAAGTCATTCAAATAACTATAACATACAGAACATGCTATACGTTTACCAAACAATCTGTCACTCCTAATCGCTAAATCCCATGAAATCTTAGTCTCTTCGTGAATGAGCTAAGTAATATTATTTGATATTTTACGGTAATGTGTTAATGATTTCACACATAAGTCGCTCCGGAGTATAAGTCGCACCCCCGGCCAAACTATGAAAAAAACTGCGACTTATAGTCCGAAAAATACGGTAATATGACCACTTTATTCTACTAGTGCATTGCATTCTACGACTGAGCCCGTACTGCAAAAAAAAATCTAAAGCAGCCCCGCCTGTTGAATTTAAATTAGATAAATTTAATCCGTGCTTGGCCCTCCCAAAACAGCAACATTTTAACAGTTAATATGTCTTTTAAAAAGAAAAAGTGACTTTTAGATAATACATTTTGTTTGAAAAACATTGCAATAGCATGTACTACAAACAACTACAGTAGTAGTGTGAAGTGAAGTGAAGTATCTTGCTCAAGGACACAGCAGCAGAAGCGGGGATCGAACCCAGAACCCTCAAGTTGCTGGCACGGCCACTTTACCAACCGAGCCACACTGCCCCAAATTACGAGTAATTTGAGATAAGAGCTGTGTCTCAGCTTTTTGTTATGCTTTAAGTTGCAAGTGTACCTTGACTTGTGAGCATGTTTTCACTGTTGGTTGAAGTAATATTTTTTAACAGGGTTTCAGCAATAAAGAGTTAATATAAGAGTTAATATATTGGTACTCGTTGTTGTTGTTGCTTTGTTTACACAAGAAACAAACATAGCTTTTGATTAGACAGTTGACGTGCGTGTTTGCTCAGAGATCGACACAATCCTTTCCTCCAACCATCGGAACTGGGAAAGTCTGTGTGAAGGAGAGAAGGCGGACGACCAAATAAGGGAAACCAGCCTCCCTTATAGCAGCTTATCCAGCGAGTAATAGCGTCAGTGTGGATCACGCGGGAAGTGGCCACAGACATCCAAATGATGAACATTGATCCATAAAAATATTGAGAAGCTGCAGATGTTGCTGTGTTTCAATTTATTCTGTGTAGTCCTGACTCAACAAAGGGGACGGTCGCAAATTACCTATGGTACACAGTCATACATATCACTTGTTGTCAACTTATTTTTCTGGTCCGTCACTTAAATACGGCCGTGCGGAACATAAAAATGCGCTGTTTTAGGGGGGCCAAGCACCGATTAAATTGATTTCAGTTCATTACAATGAGCGGGGCTGCTTTGAGATACGAGTGTTTTAAATTATGAGCTTGGTCGTGGAATGCAATGTGCTCGTAAGTCAGGGGTTGGCAACCCAAAATGTTGAAAGAGCGATATTGGACCAAAAATACAAAAAAAATCTGTCTGGAGCCGCAAAAAACTAAAAGCCTTATATAAGTGTTATAATGAAGGCAACACATGATGTAAGTGTCTATATTAGCTATATTAGTTTACTATCAAAGGCTGACGCAAATCTTTGTTGACAGAAATTTTGTATTTTAATTTTTAGTCTACACATTTTTGCAACATTGGAAATCATTAGTAAAATGGAGGCTTCTCACAGGATGAGATACGTTCTGGAAATTACTGGCTCAGAATGGCCAACGGTATAGATGTGTGTCCCCAAGCTAAAGGAGACGGCAGGCTGTCTTCTTTTAATGGATTCATTACAATCTTTGCGAGCTGGGTAACGTTTGCTGTGGTCTGGAACAACATGGCACACAAATAACGATCAGAAATGCAGCCAATATTACAAACAGATTAACGTGTCATGAGACATGCAAATATAAATTATTCACACAGAGGACATAAGTAAAGGAAATTAAATGAGCTCAAATACACCTACAAAAGAGGCATAATGATGCAATATGTACATATACAGCTGGCATATTTAGCATGTTAGCACCGATTAGCTTGCAGTCATGGATTGACCAAATATGCCTGATAAGCACTCCAGCAAATCAACAAAATCAACAAAGCTCACCTTTGTGTAATCACACACAGCATAAAACGTTTGGTGGACAAAATGAGACCAAGAAGGAGTGGCATAAAACGTGTCTTTCTGTGGCAGCATCGGAGAAAGTTGTACATGTAAACAAACTGTTGTGTCACAGTCCACGCAACTACTGTGAGTTCAAGGATCGCTGAAATTAGTAGGACAAAACGGTGCTTGCCAAATACTGTATAACATAAACAATGGAATTTGTAACAATTGGGAAGGTTTGTGTCATGTGTATAAATATATTTTTTTTTAAAATTTTCTTTCATCTTTTTTCATTTTCACACATCTCTGAAAGAGGTCCAGGGAGCCACTAGGGCAGCGCTAAAGAGCGGTTGCTGACCCCCGGTCTTGTTGGTTCAGTCAGGAGACAGAAGAAATTGAATCATGTCAAACACAGCATCTGCAGCTTCCCAATTTTTTTCATGGATACATGCTTGTTGTTTTGACGTTTGTGGCTGCATGCTTTGGAGGTTGGTTGCGGCTTGTGTGATGCGGACTGACTGGCTGGGTCGGCTGCTAACTGTTCGAGCATGTTTCTAATAGTTAGTTTTTCTCATCTGGTTGTCCACTCCTTCTCCTTTGCATTAACTGTAGCAGTGTGTCTATCCCTGACTGTGGGCTGTGTACAAATACTACCTCAATTGGGGCTCGTAACTCAAATCAAAAACTTGAAGCATAACAAAAAGCCGATAGGTCGCTCGTATCTCAAAATACTCGTACATTAAGGTACTCGTCAGTTGAGGTACACTTTATACTACCGGTAAATCTGTAATTGTGTAATATAATACAGATCAATTTATTGTTTGTGTTGGTTGAGAAATGCAAGAGAAGAGGGCATTAAAAAATAATTTCGGAATAAATCGCAATATTGAGGGGGAAAATTGCAATTAGATTATTTTTCAAAATTGTTCTTCCATAGTTTGTGTCATTGGAAATGTGCGAAATGGTTTTAAATGTCACTTAACATCATTACAAGAATGGTTTTTTTTTTACTTCCAGGTGTTTGTTTCACCTGTGTGTGCGTCTTATAACACGCACAGGAGATATATCAGTATATAGAAAATATTCATGATGTTTCTGGGTCGCCATGTAAATGTGATTTTCAAGATAATGTACACATTATAGGACTGGGCGATGAAAATAAAAAAAATATCACAATTTAATTTTACGATCTCGATTAATGTCACATTTTTTGTATTGTTTTTAACCTGCCTGTTTTAAATCATCTGCCCTAAAAACTAAAGAAGCCTAATTAAATAAGATGAAGATAAAAACATTGTAGAGGTTTCCCTCTTGTGGTGGGTTCTCCTGACACCGACAGATCTTCGGGAGCCCGGTAGACAGTTTGAATCAAGTCTTTTTATTTAAAATAAATCCCCGGGGGTGGCTTGCTTACCAGGAATATATGTTTTTCCAGTCTGGCGTGTGAGGCCGGTCCTTACACACCCCGCTCCGCAGCAGGCCCGCAGGCCACGCCCCCCTCCACAATCATATTTAAAGGTTTTATTCAACAGTAAAACAACCTAAAAATAACACATTTTTATATTTATTTTATTTATTTTATTTTATACAAATACCATTTAGAATAACACTGAACTAGTATAGATGGAAGACCCAAAATAAACAAATTCCCGCCAAAATATGAATTATAAAGCTACATTCGCTGCAACCGACATCACTTCCTGCATCCTTTTTAATAACAATACAGATAGTTTCAAGTTAAAATACGGTCCGGTGGGCATTAACCTCCAAGTTTGCTTATTCTGTTTACTTCTGCTGAAAATCACAACCGGACGTGGGGTGATTGACTCCCATTGGCTGCTGTCACAGACTTTGTCGCCATTTTTGATCGATTAACATGCCCATAGTTTATCTTTGCGATCGATCGCTAATTTATTACGATTATCAATCACAGCCTTGCGTCATTCTACGTCTAATATATCCATATATTGATGCGTTCTAATTAGGGCTGCAACTAACGATTAATTTGATAATCGAGTAATCTGTCGATTATTACTTCGATTAATCGATTAATAATCGGATAAAAGAGACAAGCTAAATTTCTAACCTATCCAGTATTTTATTGAAAAAACACAGCATACTGGCACCATACTTATTTTGATTGTTTCTCAGCTGTTTGTAAATGTTGCAGTTTATAAATAAAAGTTTATTAAAAAAAAAAAAAAAAAAAAAACTTGGCGCATGCGCATAGCATAGATCCAACGAATCGATGACTAAATTAATCGGCAACTATTTTAATAATCGATTTTAATCGATTTAATCGATTAGTTGTTGCAGCCCTAGTTCTAATGCGTGACCAAGTCTGCTATGTCATATGGTATTGGTGTGTTAAGAAGTAGAGGTAGGATGCCATCTACTGTACGAAGTTAAAACAACAAGGTACAAAGACAGTCCCATAATAATGAGTATTTGTGAGCAAGGGTGAACATTTATCCATCCATCCATCCATTTTCTACTGCTTGTCCCTTTCGAGATCGGGGGGTAGGCGGGGTAAACCCTGGGCAAGTCGCCACCTCATCGTCATAGACAGACAACATTTGTACTCACATTCATACACTAGGGCCAATTTTTTTAGTGTGCTAAATGTACAAAAAAATGAATACAAAAAAAATAAAATTGCGGCAGACTGCCACAGTGTGTAATCTCACTCTGTTGAATCTAATTCATCTTCTCAACCCTACAGCCTTTTGAGGTCAATGACCTCTTCCAGGGTCTCAACTTCCCCAAGGTCCTTAACTCCCTTGTTGCACTGAACAAAGCCACTGAAGGTAAGGACATTTGCATAAAATGTCTCAATTGTATCCTAAATATCATGCAAAGTCTGTAATTTTATGCTCCTCCTTGTATGCAGAGTCAGGTGGCGCTGTGTGTGTGCCACACTCGGCCACGTTGAGGATTAAATCTTTCGATTCTCTGAACAGTCAAAGTCGCTCGTCTAAATTGCCGCCGCATCAGTACCACAGCCTTGTAAGTTACTCCCACGATGACACTCAGCACACACAAATATTCTCCTATTGTGCCTGATGCACATGTTTTTTCTGTTGCAGGACATGTCGGAGGGGAGTGGGACTGGCAATTTTCTGGTCAAAGCACGTTTTGCCTTCCATCAGACAAATGAGGACGAACTGTCTTTCTCGAAGGGCGATATTATTAGTGTGAGCAGGCAGGAGGAGGGGGGCTGGTGGGAAGGTTCTCTCAATGGCAAGAGTGGCTGGTTCCCCAGTAACTATGTGCGGGAGCTGAAAGGAAATGGTAGGTGCAGCTTTATATAATGAAGAATTATGCATAGGACTTAATTGTGTGAATGCTCCAAAGCATTCACACAATTATGGTTTTCCTTCTTCTTCCACATTTTTCATCCAATTTCAAACCGTTCCAACTTTAAACTGTTCAGCTTATTCGGGAATTGCGGGCTTTCCCTCGACAAATTCCAAAAATTCCCAGATTTCCCAGAATTCCCGGTTTTCCGGGACATTGTTCCCATTTAAAATGAATTGGCCATTTTTCAAACTTTCACCATTTTCACATTTTTCCACCTATTCAAACCATTTCACCATCAACACATTCCACCATCCTGGAAATTCAAACTACCCTTTTTCCAGGTTAAAAAAAATTCCAGGATTTTTCAGAATTCCTGGTTTTCCAAAGCCCTATTTCCACCCTTTTTTCTGCCGACTACTCCTCCCACATTTTTCAAAACACTTCGACCGTTCAACCGTCAAAACATTCCTCTTTATAATGACAAAAAACAAAGTTGTTTTTTGAACTGGAAAAATTCCCGGTTTTCCCCGAAATTCCAGGAATTCCGTAATACCATTTCTCAATTCAACATGTTACTACTTCAACATTTCTCGACCGATTTGAAAAATTCCAACACCAACCATTTCAACTCATTCACACCATTCAAGTTTTATACAATTTTTTTTTTTTAATTCCCGCTTTTCCCGAAATTCCCAAATTGTTTGGAAATTCCCATTGAAATCAATGAAACATTTTTCAAAGTTCCACAACTCCCACAATTGTATCTGATTCAAACTGTTCCAACTTATAGAACCTTTATTTAACCAGATAAGAAAACCCATTGAGATCAAGATCTCTTTCACAAGGGTGACCTGGCCAAGAGGTCAACAGCACATGTCACAGAGCAGTTTCAAAAATAATACATTAAGACATACATTTTAAAATACATAAGAGAACTGTAAAACAACAGAGATTTACATCTTTAAAAACACAGGCACTGTGCAAACGTCTCTCGCTGTTTGCAACTTCAAAATATTCAGCCTGTTTGGGAATTGTGTGCTTTACTTCAACAATTCTAAAAACATCCTGTATTTCCCATAATTCCTTTTTTTTTTTTTTTTTTTTCATTTTCCCCATTCAAAATGAATTGTCCATTTTTTAAACTTCCACAATTCCCACATTTTTCAACCGATTCAAACCATTCCAACATTCAACCTATTCTTACATTCATACTACATTCTGTCAGCATTTCAGTTCAACTTCAACGTTGGAGCATTCACACGCAATTCCTTCAGGAATTGCCTCATCTAGTTACACATGAATATACCTCCATGTTTGATCTGAGTTGCTGGAATATACAAGATTGTACTGCATAGGCATGCTGAAAAACACACACACACACATCACCTTGTGTTTTTTTGGGGGGTAGTAAGGCAGGAAGGAAGGAAATAAAGGAAGGAAGCTTTCCTGGCAAACAAAACCAGGATGTTCCACATATGTCGTATTGAGAAGAAACATCCTGTTGAACACGTTCACTGTGTTCACTCATGACTGGGAGTGGATTGATCGGGTTCAAGTGAGCCATTTGCTGTGAGACATGTCACACATACCTCCGCCTGCCACTCACTTCAGTGTTAATTTTGACAGCAGTTTTTAATTTAGTTTTAGTCATAGTCTTTTTAAAGACTAAATTCCTCTACATTTTAGTCGACTAAAATTACAGTAAATTTCGTACACTAAAATACAAAGTGTAAAGGATAACACATCTTCAAAATTGTCTTGAAACCAGTTTTATTAAGGTTAAATTGCTATAAAAGCAAAATTCACAACAAGACCTGCACTCCATGAATATATCAATAAGTGCATTTTACACTAATCTTCCTGAGTGTTATGTTCGCAGAAATAAAACATTAAAAAAAATGTTGAGTAATCAATGACTAAAATGGTCATATGAAGAAACAAATTAGTTTGAGTCTATATTGTGTATAACTGCACTGAAGGCCTGATTTACTAAGACTATTGTAAATCAATACCAATTAGACTCAGCTTTAAATGTTACCTCCCTTTCTCACCGTACAGACAAACCAGCTGACAAACCGAAGTCTGGGACGCTGAGAAGTCCCCCAAAAGGTTTTGACACATCTATCATCAGTAAAACCTACTACAATGTGGTGAGCATCCCATTTTTACTGTGATTGTGCATATGTCAAAAAAGTGGTACCATGGAATGATCGGTATATTTGTTTTCAATTAATCTAACATACAGTGTTAGTTGCACTGAAAATTATTCAACCATACATTGTATGTTGTATTTATTTTAGAGTTTTCACGGGTCATTAAAAATGTTAGAAGTCTTTCGATAGCTTTTGCGAAAATGAAGGCCTTGAATTGCTTGAAAAAGCATTACATTTGATGTCCACAGGCATTAAAAAATGCCTGATTAAGCCCCTGCTTCTGGTCAGCCCTGGGTCTTTCTAATGAGAGTGCAGCTTGCTAGCTACCGAGCTAAAAGCCTGAGCCGTCAACTCTGTACCCAGCACTGTTATTAAGGTTGTCAGGGAATGAGGTTTACCAACGTAGACATGGCCCAGCCACACTGGCTGGCCTCCCTTACACAGGCCTATACAATTGATGGAAAAAACATTAAAAATGTATTTTGATGATATAAATATTTAATAATTCTGATTGGAAGTACAGTGTAATGATTGACAGGTAGAACATTTTAATTGGCTATTGTCTACAGACAATACACATGATGCTTGGAATGCTACATTCTGTGAACGTGCTAATGCTGTGGTAAAAGCGCAAAAAGGAATACATATCAGGAAAATTGGGAAATTAACATTTCAGCAAAAGTGGCTGCATGGCTAACTCTTCAAAACCTGGTTAAAGGCCATCGATTGATTGTAAACCCAGAGAGGCGTTCTGTAGCGTGTGCGAAAAGACCTCCAAACTTTGCTCAATGGGCATCGATGAGGTGAAATCACACGTTATTAGCTATTTACAAGTCGGCAATTAAAGGCAGGCAGCAGGTAAATTTCTTTGGCATGACCAACAAAGCAACTTCTGCTGTCGCCACCACAACTGGCAGCTGTTGCTACCACTGCAGACAAAAAAATTAATAAAAATAAATCCTCAGAATAAACAGTCTTGTGAGCCAATTGTAATGCACTAGATGTAACAGTTAGTGTAAACTTTTCTACTATTCAAGATTATCATTGTCAAATTCGTACAATTTTGTCTATACAGGCAATTGTAAGCTTATGACTATATATAATAACTATCTGCAGTAGGACATGGGCATTAAATTTATTTTAAGTTGCAATACCAACGCATTAAAAAGCATTCAATTGGATTTTCTCAAACCTGGAGAAAGCGTTTATTAATTTGCATTCGTTTACAAAAAAAACAACAGAACAAAAGCTCAGCACATGATACAAGAATGTCCGTATTTTTGAAAAATCCATTGAAAGTTTAAAAAGCGAACCTGCAAAGTTCACACACAGAAGAGCTCATGTTGAGATTCAAATCTGGAAGCTTTTTGAGGCAAATATTTTGCTGCTGTGCTGATTCCATGTCTTTCTGCTTTTGTAAGCTGTTGGGATCGATCAGTTTGTCAGCTGTACACCCAATTAGTGACGAGGGAGCTGGGTTGGCGTGTGTGTCGCAGAGAATGTGGGCTATATCTTCCATTCCATTGGTTTCTGGCACAGCCTTGCCTCAGGGATGCTGCTGCGTGTGTGTGTGTGTGGTTTTAAAAATGCAAGCTGCCACAGCCCCCTCCTCAGTCTGTCCATCTTCAGTTAGTGTACCTGAATCTACCGTACTAACGAACTCACTGACTGTGTGAACATCCTTCCTTACATAAATGTCCAAAAGAGCCTCTTCTCTCTAATGGATCCTCCGAAAAAGCTCATTTCTGAAGCTTTTAGCCCTTTGTCCACTTTAAGGACATCTTGTAAAAAATAGTGTGTGTGTTCAGGTGCTACAGAACATCCTTGAAGCAGAGAGCGAATACTCAAGGGAGCTACAAAGTCTTCTGGTGTCGTACCTGCGCGCCCTCCAACCCACTGACAGGTCGAGTCATTTTTTTTTTTACCCGTAAAATGTGTGAAACTCACCATGAATGCATAAAAATGACCCGAAATAGAACGAAGGAGAACCTCTGAATTATAAATGACTCCTCTGCAGGCTGAGCAGCGTCGACATCAGCCACGTTCAAGGAAATCTAGAGGAGATCTCGACCTTCCAGCAGATGTTGGTTCAGTCCTTGGAGGAGCATACAAAGTCAGTCTGTTTTGTCTGCTCAGTGAGTCTGCAAACCACGGCATACTGTTGAAGTTAAAATCACATTCTAAGACTATTTTATGATGCTGGAATCAGAAAGTGTTATGCTATGAAACATCCACTTACAAAATTAGTTTCTTTTTACACTGTTTGAGTTTGACTGTATGGACATCTAGTGTTAGACTCAAGTAATGCACTGCAATGTACAGGTGAAACTCAGAAAAATAGAATATCGAGCAAAAGTTCATTGATGTCAGCAATTCAACTTCAAATGTGAAACTAGTATGTGATTTAAAACTCTTTACATGCAAAGTGAGATATTTCAGGTCTTTTGTATAATTTTGTAGATCATGGTTTACAGTTTTTCGTAGCCAAAATCGTAAAATTTTGTCAAAAGATGTCTCGAAATGTCCTGAGTTACAAGTTACGAGCCTATGTCATATATTAGTTAGACTTTTTAAATTTCTGGAGTTTCACTTTGAGCTTATCAGTGTTTTTTTTTAATGCTATGAAACGGTTCTTTTTTGAAAGGCTTCCAGAATGCCAGCAGAGGATAGGGAGCTTCTTCCTGAGTCTCATGCCCCAGATGAAGACTCTCTATGTGGCCTACTGTGCAAACCATCCATCTGCTGTCAGTGTGCTGACTCAGCAAAGGTAAAGTCAAGAGAAAAAGCGAGCGCTTGCTCTGAGCAGTGGAAACGTGTCCACATGGCCTGTTTTGTAGCGAGGAACTGGGCGAGTACATGGAGTCCAAGGGGGCATCCAGTCCGGGGATTTTGACGCTCACCACCAGTTTGAGTAAACCCTTCACTCGACTGGAGAAGTACCCAACGCTTCTCAAGGAATTGGACAGACACATGGAGGTACTTATTTCCTAAAGACTGCATGTCATGGATGATTTGTTACCCAGGCAACAGTCTTGTTTCATATTAGAGTGGAACCTTGATTTACGAACTTCTCGAACAGGGCTCTGGAATTGAAAAGTTTATATATTGAAGCAAATTTCTTCATAAGAAACAATGTAAACATGAATACTGGGTTGCAGCCTCCACAAAAATCCATATTCCAAGTTTGTACACTTTGGACACAAAGTATTGCAAAGTGCTAAATATCAAACAAACAAACTGTAACAAGGGGGTGATGAATCAACTTCCTATTCAATAACAAAGCCAAAACAGCAAGATCTAGCTGAATTGTCCTCATTTGGAGCCACCCTGCCTACGCAAACACACACTGTCACTAGCACTGTGGTTTATAATCACTAAACTTTTTAAAGAGGAGCTGCACTTTTTTGGAATTTTGTCTGTCATTCACAATCCTTATGTAAGACAAGCACAGATATGGTTTTCCTTTTTTTATGCATTCCGCCTATAGAGCGCTCTAAAAACATCAAATAAATGCAATTAAAAATATATATACACTACCGTTCAAAAGTTTGGGGTCACATTGAAATGTCCTTATTTTTGAAGGAAAAGCACTGTACTTTTCAATGAAGATAACTTTAAACTAGTCTTAACTTTAAAGAAATACACTCTATACATTGCTAATGTGGTAAATGACTATTCTAGCTGCAAATATCTGGTTTTTGGTGCAATATCTACATAGGTGTATAGAGGCCCATTTCCAGCAACTATCACTCCAGTGTTCTAATGGTACAATGTGTTTGCTCATTGGCTCAGAAGGCTAATTGATGATTAGAAAACCCTTGTGCAATCGTGTTCACACATCTGAAAACAGTTTAGCTCGTTACAGAAGCTACAAAACTGACCTTCCTTTGAGCAGATTGAGTTTCTGGAGCATCACATTTGTGGGGTCAATTAAACGCTCAAAATGGCCAGAAAAAGAGAACTTTCATCTGAAACTCGACAGTCTATTCTTGTTCTTAGAAATGAAGGCTATTCCACAAAATTGTTTGGGTGACCCCAAACTTTTGAACGGTAGTGTATATATAAAAATTAATAAAATATACACACTGCAAGTATATATGTAATGTAGTAACAAGCACATTCGTATTTACATGTAATATTTATGTATGTTGCTCATTTTAAGCATACAGTGGTGTAATCACTATAATCTTTTTTCCCTTCAACAACAAACACTAAGCATCATGTACAGTATCAGTATTGCTAAGTGCTGAACAAGATATACAAACCACGTACATAATAAAACAATTACGAGGATGCTGACTGATGAAATGTTCACATCTTCCCGTTTAGATGAAGAATTAATCATAATCCTCACAAAGGGTTAGAAAAAAAGTGCCGCAAACGAGCGTCTTTTCGGGTCTTTCTCGCTATCTCTGGATATAAGTTGAATGTCAGAGTTGACAAACGTCTCGGTTTATGTCCACATCCTTCTTCTATCCAGGTGAGAGGCATGATTTATAATCTAGAATGAACTTTTGCCATTTTGGAGGAGATGCAGCAGCTCACCGCCTCAATATGTCAATAGAGCAGCATAAGATAGTCAGCTTTCTGGGATCACGGCGCTGCTAAAGCTAGTTTGTCTGCTTAAACACTTACAAACACAATATCGCTAATTGCTTGCTTAACATTCAGGTTCCAAGATGAAACGGATTATTGCTAGCGCGTTTTGGATGTTTTTTTTAGAGCGATTTATGGACAAAGTAGTGTACTCCCATTATCTGCATTGTTAGCTATTCTATACTTGCCTTAGTTTACAACTTAAAATGCATAACAAGCTAAATAAATATTTGTGTTCCTGTCCTACATTGGGATTGTGAATGATAGGCAAAATCCCCCAAAATTAGCAGGTTTAGTTTAGTTTAATTTATTCCCTATAACGTTAACAGCCAGGTCACTACAATGATTGGGAATAAAAAATTAAATCTCCTTTACCTTTCGATTTGTCTTCTCTGTCTACAGAGGGGCTAGAAGGGAGGCAGTGTTGACAACGCTGTGGATATTTCCTGAATGTTTCAAATCACATATCGCTTGTCCATAGCTCTTTTTGGACTCATATTGAGCAAGAAAAACTGGAAAAAAATTGTAAAAAAGTTATTAAAAAAAACCCACTTAAAAGGCAAACAAAGTAGCACAGTCGCTAACGCAGCATTCTGCTGAATGAATAAGCAGAATCAGCCCGCCTACAATAAATGTGTTTCCAGGCACAAAATGGGTGAATGAAACGTTCGTACGCTAAGATAAGGTTTGTACACCAAAGCATATTTTTATTCGGTCTGCGGTTCGTAACTCGAAAAGTTTATTCAATGAGGAGTTCATAAATCGAGGTTCCACTGTATGTCTTTACCTTAGGACCAGCACCCAGACCGAGGGGACCTCCAAGCTTCTATGACGTCATTTCAAAGCCTTGCAGTAAGCTAAAATACGTCATCAGGTATTATTTACCTGTGAGATGGTTCACGGACTGTGTCGCCCGCCTCTTTGTTCAGGCTCTGTGCCAAGAGATGAGGAAGAAGAAGGATCTGGAGCTACAGATTTTAACCGAGCCAATCAGGAACTGGGAAGGCGACGACATCAGGACCCTCGGCCCTGTTCTTCACATGTCCCAGGCTGCCGTCTGCTCTCAAAACTGCCAGGTGTGAACATCTGCAGCACTTGGACTACACACAGAGAGCATTTCAACATGGCAGTAGGGAAAAGATGCCGTTGTATGTCTTTCAGGAGTCAAGCGAACGTTACCTGGTGCTCTTCCCTCACACTCTGCTCTTCCTCTCTGCAAGTCTAAGGATGAGTGGATTCATTTACCAGGTTTAGTTTCATATCAGTCTTGTACAATCATTTCTCTGGTACTGCATGTCCCACAAAAAACGTCGCGTTTTTGTCCTTTAAGGGGAAGATGCCTCTGTCAGGCATGCTGATCTCCAGGATAGAAGATGGGGAAAACCTGAGGAACGCTTTTGAAATTTCTGGTCAGATCTTTTTATTGACTTCATTTCTTCTTGTTTCTTATATTCTATCTTGTAGGTATTTTCTCCTTTGTTTTTAGAAGTGAAAAGATTACAATCATTCACATGGTGTGTGTGTGTTCAAATAACATAGAATTAGGTATGGTACCAAATTTTGTACTTTTATCAGTACTGTCGAATTCCGTCGCTACCAAAGGGTACCGATTCATGTAAAATCAATTGGTACAATATTTTGTTACCTTTGTTGCACGCAACATCTCATTTAATTGCACACTTTGCTCCGACTCGAACACTTGGCAGGCAAAAAAGCCTATTCGTAGCGGACTGCCTCGAGGTATTGTTGCAATGTTCCATGCCAACAAAACCAGCATGCATGATAAAAAGCGTTCAAAAGTTAGGCTTCACTTCTCAAAATGCTCTAGCTTAATGTTCATATGAATATGCCCTACACATACAGTGGAACCTCGATTTACGCACTTAATTGGTTCTTGAACTGGGTTCGTAAATCGCAAAGTTCGTATAGTAAAGCAAATCTCTCCATAAGAAACAATGTAAATGTGAATAATGAGTTCCAGCCTCGACAAAAGTCCATATTTTAGGGAAGTTTTGTACTCTTTGAGCACAATATAACGGGCTATACAGTCCTGTATATCAAACAAAAATAACAAGAAGATGATGGATCAACTTTCTCTTTATCAACAAACCAAAATAACAACAACAACAAGGTGCTGTTCTTTGTATGCGCTGCTCTGTCAACATGAGCACACACACTGTTGTCCTTTTGGTGCCCACACAAACGATCAGAAATCACACAAATCCTTCACTTGAAAAACTATATTGCCACAACAATACACATTTTAAGAAGTAAAATCCACTTACAATAACAGAAGGAGCTGAAGAGAAAGGAGCAGACAGACTGAGGGAGAGAAGGGAGGGATCGGTTGGTAGTGTGTGTGTTTGTGTGTGCTTTGGAAGAAGCGCCACTGAACGAGAGATAACTCTTCTCAACCACTGTGAAATAAGTCTGCTTTGGCATCTTTATCCAGAAAAGTCAGTTCTCCTCACAATTAAAACTTGCTTCGTCGATTTTTCCATACTTGTGAGTAGGGATGATACTCGAAACCGGTTTTCCCGGTTGTTCGATAAGAAAATAACCGAGTCCTCGGACTCGAATCCCTTTTTGAGAACCGGTACCCGTTATCGAGACCACTATAGTAAAGAAAAGAGTTGGTTCTTTATTCGAATCCCTCGGAACGAATCCCGTCCCGACCAGAAATGCCCCGTGGGACATCACAATAAATCAGTCACGTAGCTCAGTCATTAGGCGCAGATAGCGAAAGCAGGAAAACAATGGACGGGAAAAAGCGCTCCAAGGTGTAATAAAGTTCAAAACAAAAGGTATAATCCAATGAATAACTTTACTGAGAGATTTGAGCAGGGTACAAACTCATGAAGAACACTTTTACGACCCACCGGAAACATAGCAACCAGGCTAGCAACGCACCTCCTTTACGGCAGCTGGCGCAACATTCTTAAAGCAACCGCAGCACATACATATATATACAACACATCTCCCTTTATTAACTTTTGTTTTTCACACTGTATATGTGTTGTCTGTCTAATTAGAAATAATGCAGACGAGGCGTGTTGGCTGAGTTCTTGACGTTTACTTTCACGGGTGACGACATGCAACAACACTTTTCGGGGCTACCGCGCATGCTCGTCACTCCCGTTGCATGATGGGTAGTGTAGTTGTTATATTCCCTAGCTCATAACATCTTTCCCCCTATAAAGAAATAATGTTAACTCAATAAAGTGTATTTCTTTTTTTAGCTTTAACTTTTCATTTTTTAGCATTGTAACCACATTTGCAAACAACTTTTCTCTTCATAGAATTTTCTTTCTTTCTTTAAAGTGCAAAAATGTCAAAGCATCATAACAAACAGTTATGTCAAATAGCAGCAGAATTGCACTTTTTGGAGAGCTGTATTATTTCCAGTTTTGTGCCCAAGGGACCGATTTTATTTAACACTATATTATTGTTTATACACCTATAGTGATCACAGAGACAGGTTGTTTTTGTGTTACTGTATATATTTGTTTTTCTGAAAAATCCCACTTAATATACTTTGGGTAACAACAGTCAATGTTTATTTATTTTATTTTATTTTTTTAGGGGGGTAACAGTCAATATTTATTTATTTATTAGATTAAATTGTTTTCTTATATAATAAAAGTGAGCTTTTGTTAAACCAAATATTGTGGGTTTTTTTCCATATACAACAACCTATCTGGACTCGATAAGAGAATCGATAAGGAATCGGTTCGATAAGAGGATTCGATAATAGACTCGAACTCGATCATTTCTTATCAAACATCATCCCTACTTGTGAGTGCCAATAATGTACTTTGGCAAATACTATGTGTTTTTTTTAACGCCAGAGGGATTCCCTCCTTTGCTGGTCTGTTGTCTTTTTGGGACTCGCACTGAGTTAGCAAATTGGACAAAACTTGTCAAAAGGCTAAATAATGACTAGTACTGCACTATGCAGCAAGTGATGTGGAGGGATCCGCCTTTCCAAAATTGCAGCGCCCTGCTTTGTGCCTGCAGGCGTGACACAAAATGAATGAATGAATGAAGCGTTTGTACACTGAGGCATGGTTCACACACGGAGGCAAATTTGGCTCGATCTAAAAGTTCCTAATTGAAAAAGTTCACAAATAAAGGGGTTTGTAAATAATGGGTTATACTTGTATAGCGCTTTTCTACCTTCAAGGTACTCAAAGCGCTTTGACAGTATTTCCACATTCACCCATTCACACACACATTCACACACTGATGGCGGGAGCTGCCATGCAAGGCGCTAACCAGCAACCATCAGGAGCAAGGGTGAAGTGTCTTGCCCAAGGACACAACGGACGTGACTAGGATGGTAGAAGGTGGGGATTGAACCCCAGTAATCAACGTTCCACTGTACTTTTTAATTGTCTTCTTGTCTGACAATATTTTCAGTACAAGTGATGGAATTTTTACCTAACATGTTTCGACTTATCAATTTATTTTATGTATTTATGTCCTGTCTTTCTTTAAAGAGGTCACTTGACCACTCGCTCACTGCCAAATTCATGTTACGGATTAGAATTAGCAATTTTACATGACAATTTCAACACCTCCAATGGTAATCAATACTAAACTAAAGGCCTACTGAAATGAATTTTTTTTATTTAAACGGGGATAGCAGATCTATTCTATGTGTCATACTTGATCATTTCGCGATATTGCCATATTTTTGCTGAAAGGATTTAGTATAGAACAACGACGATAAAGATTGCAACTTTTGGTATCTGATAAAAAAAAGGCTTGCCCCTACCGGAAGTAGCGTGACGTAGTCAGTTGAACATATACGCAAAGTTCCCTATTGTTTACAATGATGGCCGCATGAAGTGAGAGAGATTCGGACCGAGAAAGCGACAATTTCCCCATTAATTTGAGCGAGGATGAAAGATTTGTGGATGAGTAAAGTGCAAGTGAAGGACTAGTGGGGAGTTGAAGCTATTCAGATAGGGAAGATGCTGTGAGAGCCGGGGGTGACCTGATATTCAGCTGGGAATGACTACAACAGTAAATAAACACAAGACATATATATACTCTATTAGCCACAACACAACCAGGCTTATATTTAATATGCCACAAATTAGTCCTGCATAAAAACACCTGCGTGTTTGTTACGCTAGCTCCTAGCTCCTCTGCTAGCTCCTAGCTCCATAGAACACGCCAATACAATTCAAACACCTGATCAACACACACAATCACTCAGCCCAAAAGACCGTTCACCTAACCCAAGGTTCATAAAGCTTATATATTTTAAAAAAGTTACGTACATACGCAAAAAAAAGTTGCGCACATACGGTCAATCGATCAAATGTTTAGAAGCCAAAGCTGCATACTCACAGTAGCACGTCTGCGTCTTTGTCATCCAAATCAAAGTAATCCTGGTAAGAGTCTGTGTTGTCCCAGTTCTCTACAGGCGTCTGTGTATCGAAGTCAAAAGTCCTCCTGGTTAGAGTCTCTGTTATCCGAGTTCTTCCATCTTGACTGCATCTTTCGGGAATGTAAACAAAGAAGCGCCGGCTGTGTACTGTTGTTGCTGACTACGTTCGAAAAATACGTCCATTTCGCACCGACAACTTTCTTCTTTGCTTGCTCAGCTTCCCTCTCCATAATGCAATGAACATGATTGAAACAGATTCACGAACACAGATGTCCAGAATACTGTGGAATTATGAAATGAAAACAGAGCTTTTTCGTATTTGCTTCAATGTGGAAGGCATACCCGTGTTCGCCGGTCGACGTCACACGCATACGTCATCCTCAGAGGCGTTTCGAACCGGAAGTTTAGCGGCAAATTTAAAATGTCACTTTATAAGTTAACCCGGCCGTATTGGCATGTGTTATAATGTTAAGATTTCATCATTGATATATAAACTATCAGACTGCGTGGTCGGTAGTAGTGGCTTTCAGTAGGCCTTAAGATACACCTTACAATCAAACAGCTGTTGTGTAATAAGCACAATATATACTTTCAGTGGAAACACTTTGTTGGGCTCAACAAAATACAAGACTGGTACATTCAACTTAAAGGGGAACTGTAAGTTTGGAAAAATGTTGCTTAATGTTCACACTTCACAACCATTATGAAAAACATAACGGCAGATTTGTTTTCTTTTTCTGTTTTTTTAAGCATTCTAACTCGTTAATAAAAGTCAGTTTACAGCGGAGCCAATGGGAAGTCCTCTATTTTTCCCCAAAAACCCAATAAATAACCATCCAAAAATCACCAACAATAAACCATTAACATTTTGGGACTTGAATAGTAACCAAGTATTAGTGATATTGGCATTATAAGCGCTAACACAAACAAACGTTTTAGTGTCGCCGTGATCATGAGCTTGTGTGCCAATGTCGACATGATCGACTGATGAGCTGCTTCTTCGTTTCCTTGCTCGTCAAACTTTATCGTAGATCATAAATCAGGCCTGTCACCTTGACAGCCAATTTAAACCCGGATATCACCAGAATGACATGAAAAGACGCTTGGTCTGACTTCACGAGGATTGTGAGTCATTATTTATCTAAATGGGAATATATGAACATCCTAGAAGTAGGCTTCCTAATGACAGCAGACGTTGTACAGTAAGTGATGTTTAATTATGTCTGTTGGCTCTCACAAAATCTGCAGTGAGAAATAATCAGGGACGTTGTTAAAAAAAAAAAAGGGAACCTTGCATATGCTTAAAATGAGCAAAATTCGTAAATATTAAAATGTTATTACAAATGTGCCTGTCACTACATTACATATATACTTACAGTATGAATATAGAACCTTATTGGAGGTGTTAGGGTGTTTTTTAAAGGGCTTTTATAGGCAGAATAGAGCAACTACTAATGGCTTCATTGTAAGCGGACTTTTGAGTGCGTTTATTTAATATTCTGAATGCATTAAAACAATGCATCCGTCGTCATGTCTTTGATTAAAATTGTGAACGATAGGCAACATTCCCAAAAAAGTGCAGTTCCCCTTTAATGGCAAATACTACTTCCTGTCTGACTACGGCAACACACCTTGGACAAACTGAAATGAATGCATACTGATACCCAGAAGTGTACAAAAACAAAATATAACAACTTGACAGCCCTTTTATCACTATCAGATCGGTGTTAAATGTAAAAAAAAAAAAAAAAAAGAAAAATTATATAATGAAACAAAAATAACATTTATGAATAGAGATGTCTGATAATGGATTTTTTGCCGATATCCAATATTCCGATATTGTCCAACTCTTAATTACCGATTCCGATATCAACCGATACCGATATATACAGTCGTGGAATTAACACATTATTATGCCTAATTTTGTTGTGATGCCCCGCTGGATGCATTAAACAATGTAACTTTACCATGAATTGATTAACGTGGACCCCGACTTAAACAAGTTGAAAAACCTATTCGGGTGTTACCGTTTAGTGGTCAATTGTACGGAATATGTACTGTACTGTGCAATCTACTAATACAAGTTTCAATCAATCAATCAAAAACAAGGTTTTCCAAAATAAGAGAACAACTTCAACTCCAGTTATGAAAAAAAATGCCAACATGGCACTGCCATATTTATTATTGAAGTCACAAAGTGCATTATTTTTTTTAACATCCCTCAAAACAGCTTGGAATTTGGGACATGCTCTCCCTGAGATAATCCTGATACCCATTACAACTATGGGAAATACTATACTTTGACTTTCACAAAGTGCATTATTTTTATTTTTTTTTAAACATGCCTCAAAACAACAGCTACAAAAACATTGAAGGCACACAGCTTCAGTCCAGAGTATACTAGAGCATACTTGCCAACCTTGAGACCTCCGAATTCGGGAGATGGTGGCCGGCTGGGGGGGTGCGGGGTTTGGTGGTAGCGGGGGGTGTATATTATAGCGTCCCGGAATAGTTAGTGCTGCAAGGGGTTCTTGGTATTTGTTCTGTTGTGTTTACGTTGTGTTACGGTGCGGATGTTCTCCCGAAATGTGTTTGTCATTCTTGTTTGGTGTGGGTTCAGTGTGACCTGTATGGCTGTTGACCAAGTATGCATGGCATTCACTTGTGTGTGTGAAAAGCCGCAGATATTATGTGCCTCTAAGTTAATTGCCGCTCTGTACTTCTCCCTACGTCATACTTGCCAACCTTGAGACCTCCAATATCGGGAGGTGGGGGGTAGGGGGTGGGGGAGGGGAGGGGGGGGGGGTTGGGGGAGGGGAGGGGGGGGGGGTTGCCCAACTCGAGTATTTCATATATATTTCATATATGTATATATATATATATATATATATATATATATATATATATATATATATATATGTATGTATGTATGTATGTATGTATGTATGTATGTATGTATGTATGTATGTATGTATGTATGTATGTATGTATGTATGTATGTATGTATGTATATATATATATATATATGTGTATGAAATACTTGACTTTCAGTGAATTCTAGCTATATATATATATATATATATATATATATATATATATATATATATATATATATATATATATATATATGTGTATGAAATACTTGACTTTCAGTGAATTCTAGCTATATATATATATATATATATATATATATATATATATATATATATATATATATATATATTTTATTTCCATAGAAAAAAATATATATACTTGAATTTCAGTGTTCCGGTGGCTATCCATTAGATGGCAGTATTGTCCTGTTTAACTTCTCCGTCCATGATGAGTATATCATTTCGGCAAGCTGTTTATATTGTGGGAAAGCGGACGTGAGAACAGGCTGTCCCCACTCAGTCTCAGGTCCGCATTGAGCTGGAGGAGGCGTGGCCTCCAGCTCCGGCTGAATACTGGGAGAAAATCTCTGCCGGGAGGTTGTCGGGAGAGGCGCTGAATACCGGGATTCTCCCGCTAAAAACGGGAGGGTTGGCAAGTATGCCCTACGTCCGTGTACACAGCTGTGTTTTAAAAAGTCATACATTTTACTTTTTGAAACCGATAATTTTGAAACCGATACCGATAATGTCCGATATTACGTTTTAAAGCATTTATCGGCCGATAGTATCGGCAGTCCGTTATTATCGGACATCTCTATTTATGAACACACACAACTATTCAGAGAATGGGTACAGTTGATCACCGGTATTGATTCCAAGGTACCGGCAACTGGTACTGGCAACAATCCCTTATTGATGGAATAAACTGTATTCATCCAAAATTTGCAGTTTTACATTTACAGCATGAAACAGTAAACCTGACTTGGTGAAAAAAATAAAAGGGTAAAAAATATGCAATAGTAATATTGCATACAAAAAGGTTTACATATAAATTAGAGTATTTACTGTACAGTGCTCCTTCCTACACGGTGGATGTAACACTGTTGCTAAAGGAGCTACTCAGGGTGTGTGTGTTGTGCAGGTTCCCAGTGTGAGCGGATGCAGGTGGCGTGCAGCAATCAGCAAGATCTCCTGGAATGGCTGGACCTTCTCACCAAACACACGCACACTCCCGCCGCACACGCACACAAGACTCAGTCTGTGTGTCAAGCAGTAAGTCTCGTCTTTCCACGTCACATAATTCACTGGCTCTCAATTGACCAACAACCTCCCGTCTGTCTTCTCCCTAGTTGCCCTCCCTGCCCGCCACCCCTTCCAGACACTCCGAGTCTCGTGGCGTGAGCAGCGGACACACTTACCACACCCTCCCCCATCCTGCCTCATACGGCGGCAGCCCCATGTGCGGCACACTGGAGCCACCCAGTACCCCAAAACCCTGGAGCATGAGCTGCCTTCGGCCTGCGCCTCCTCTCCGACCGTCTGCTGCCCTCTGCAACAAGGAGGTGCTTGTTGACAGGCTGGAACAAAAAATTTACACTTTGCAGCATCTTTTTACAGTAGAATTTAAATGACATCCCCGCTGTGCACAGGATATGAACAAGAGTCCAAAGAGTATGAAGAAGCTGCTCCCCAAGAGGAAGCCTGAGAGGAAACCCTCTGAAGAGGACTTCACTGTCAGAAAGAGTAAGAGGGCAGCTCTAAAAGGGAAATATACCAGTGGAAAAACATTTCTGGGGGTAGTGAGTCTCTAAATCCTGCTGAGAAATGTCCTCTGCAGTGGACATTTGTGTTTTGCAAAATAATCTTAAAATATGTAACTCTGACAAAGGAAATACAGTACATTAACTTAAGTGTTCTAGGATAGGAGGTGTCTAATTGTGGCAAGCAAAAATTTGAGTTGGCGTAGCAAATGTCACCATTGAACCCCGTAAAATACACCCAAAACATCCGGTCGTAGACGCAAGCAATAACTTATACAGTAGCTAAAGATGGATATAACGTGAGTGTGAAGGACAGTGCTGAGACAAAAAAGTGAATAATATTCATTGAATTTAAGAAATATATCATCAAATCATGACTGAGCGTTTATCAATCAATCAATCAATCAATGTTTATTTATATAGCCCTAAATCACAAGTGTCTCAAAGGGCTGCACAAGCCACAACGACATCCTCTGTTCAGATCCCACATAAGGGCGAGGAAAAACTCAACCCAGTGGGATGTCAATGAGAATGACTATGAGAAACCTTGGAGAGGACCGCAGATGTGGGTGACATCCCCCCCCCCCCTCTAGGGGAGACCGGATGCAATGGACGTCGAGTGGGTCTAGCATAATATTGTGAAAGTCCAGTCCATAGTGGATCTAACATAATAGTGAGAGTCCAGTCCATAGTGGGGCCAGCAGGAGACCGTCCCGAGCAGAGACGGGTCAGCAGCGCAGAGATGTCCCCAACCGATGCACAGGCGAGCGGTCCACCCCGGGTCCCGACTCTGGACAGCCAGCACTTCATCCAGGGCCACCGGACCTGTGCCCCCCCCTTCCACAAGGGAGAGGGGGGCAGAGCAGAAAAGAAAAGAAACGGCAGATCAACTGGTCTAAAAAGGGGGTCTGTTTAAAGGCTAGAGTATACAAATGAGTTTTAAGATGGGACTTAAATGCTTCTGCTGAGGTAGCATCTCTAACTGTTACCAGGAGGGCATTCCAGAGTACTGGAGCCCGAATAGAAAACGCTCTATAGCCCGCAGACTTTTTTTGGGGGGGGGCTCTGGGAATCACTAATAAGCCGGTGTTCTTTGAACGCAGATTTCTTGCCGGGACATATGGTTTAGTCAATTTGGTGAAGCGATTGAAGCATATCACTGCTAGTCTGCACCATACTGAAGCAGAATGAGTCTAATGCCAGTCAAGGATGTTAAAATAAGGTCTAAACGGCAGGCATTTATCCATGAAAATATGAAGAAGCTGCTCATTGTGTGTTTGACAGAAAAGCAGTTGGAGGTCAACTCTCGAAAATAAATGCTGTACATGATTATTACATTACTTCATAAAACTACTTGAGTTGTTGGTATACATTCTATTTAGGGATGTCCGATAATATCGGACTGTCTATTATCGGCTGATGAATGCTTTAAAATGTAACATTGGAAATTATCGGTATCGGTTTCATAATTATCGGTATCGGTTTCAAAAATTAAAATGTATGACTTTTAAATCGCTGCTGTGTACACGAACGTAGGGAGAGGTACAGAGCGCCAATAAACCTTAAAGGCACTGCCTTTGCGTGCCGTTCCAGTCACATAATAGCTACGGCTTTTCACATTCAGGTCACACTGAGGGTGGCCGTATAAACAACTTTAACACTGTTACAAATATGCACCACACTGTGAACCCACACCAAACAAGAATGACAAACACATTTCGAGAGAACATCCGCACCGTAACACAACATAAACACAACAGAACAAATACCCAGAATCCCTTGCAGCACTAACTCTTCCGGGACGCTACAATATAAACCCCCCCGCTACGCCCTAGCCCTACCCCACCTCAACCCCGCCCACCTCAACCTCCTCATAGTCTCTCTCAGGGAGAGCATGTCCCAAATTCCAAGCTTTTTGAGGCATGTTAAAAAAAATAAAGCACTTTGTGACTTCAATAATAAATATGGCAGTGCCATGTTGGCATTTTTTTCCATAACTTGAGTTGATTTATTTTGGGAAACCTTGTTACATTGTTTAATGCATCCAGCGGGGCATCACAACAAAATTAGGCATAATAATGTGTTAATTCCACAACTGTATATATCGGTATCGGTTGATATCGGTATCTGTAATTAAGAGTTGGACAATATCGGAATATCGGATAGCGGTAAAAAAGCCATTATCGGACATCTCTAATTCTATTGTTTATTTTTTATACAATATTTCTAATATAAACATTCCTTTTTCTTTTTACAAGGCCTGTTATGTATGATAATAGTGTGCTGTTTCGGTGGCCATACACGTATTAAATACATTTCAATGAATTTCCAAGGAAGACATTGATTTGAGATGCAAGGGTTTTGAGTTAAGAGCGCCGTCACCGAACCAATTAATCGCGCAACTTGAGGTACTGCTGTCGGCCAAAAGCAAATATCCTCTGCAGAGGACGCCGGTCCTCAGAAGAACATAACATCTCCCTTGTTCATTATTCCCTCTCAGGCACGGCGGCACTCGAGGAGGACGCTCAGATACTGAAAGTGATCGAGGCGTACTGTACGAGTGCAAAGACGCGACAGACTCTCAACTCCAGTGAGTTCACACACGCACACTCAAGACGGTTTATATACTGTACGTTGGCAGGAATATATGCATGCTTGGCGCTAAAACCTTTGTGTGTTCTCAGCTTTCAGCTCTAACAAGGCTTTTCTCTCCTCTCCGTCCCCCCTCCATTCCCTGTGCATTATTATTATTATTGCTTTATGCCCACCAACCACTGTCCTCATTATCATTTTCAACCCACTGTTTCATTTTATTCTGCATCCCAACTTGTGCGCTTTGTGTTGCCCCTTGTCATTGCACCCACATCGTTGGCCTGTTTTCCCCCCCTGCTGGTTGCTGTATGGCGCAGCCTGGCAAGGGACCGACCTCATGCACAACCATGTGCTCGCTGACTCCGGCCTCCTGGTTACTGGCATCAACCTGCCGTGCTCCGACCAGTCAGAAGACTCGGATTATGAGAGTATCTGGACCGCCACTAGTTACAGGACCGCCTCGTTTTCTCGTAAGATATCGGTGTAGCAAGTCAGAAAAAAAAACAAAAAACCTCTGGCAACCCAAGTAGAGTTAGACCTTTAGTGTCCGTATTTTTGTTTGTGCTGTACGTGCATTTAAGTCGCTTTATTGTTGTGTGTGTGTGAATAAGAGACTGAAGCGGTTTTCCCCCTTTTTGATAAGGCTCCAGCAGGAGGGATGTCCACATGTTGTTCCCTGAGGAGGAGAAGATCATAGTGGAGGAAACTCGGAGTAACGGACAAACCGTAATGGAAGAGAGGTGAGACCATTGAGGTCATCGTGCATCAGTCTGCATTATGCGTAAGTGAAAACTGAACACAATGCTGCCGCAGGAGCCTGGTGGACACTGTGTACAGTTTGAGAGACGAGGTCCAGGAACTCAAACAGGTGAGTGTGTGTGCTCTGCTGGGGCCTAAAGAGGTCAAAGCGCATGGATTGGTAGCACAGTGGTACCTCAACTTATGAGTGTTTTGAGATAAGAGCAGTCTATCAGCTAATTGTTTTGCTTTAGGTTGCAAGCAACAATTTGAGTTGCCATCATCTCTGAAAATGCCACCGTGAACCCCGTAAGATCCGACTAAAACATCTGGCCTTACTCGCTAGCAATGGCTTACTCTTAATTGTGCCAACAAATGTTACTTGTAATAATGGTTATTGACGTCTTATCCACTATTGTTAGAATTGAAAAGACATGTTAGGTACACCTGCACAATCAATAGGATCCAACATGAGAACTCTATTTACAACATGATCAATTCTGATTGACACTATTAGAGAAGTATTTATTAGTTGAGAGTAGGGTTGTCCCGATGCCAATAATTGGGTACCGGTACTTTTCGATACTTTTCAATACTTTTCCAAATAAAGGGAACTACGAAAAAGGTCATAATTGGCTTTATTTTAACAGAAAATCTTACAAAACATTAAACATATGTTTCCTAATGCATTCAAAGAATAATTTTAAAATATAAATTAAAAGGCATTAAACACATTGGGCTTTTCTTGTTGCACTCAAAGAACAATTTACAATTGTCCATATTACATATAGTCTGACATAATCAAGAATTAGGTTAGAATAGAACAGAAAGTTTTACTGACATTGTATTAAATGCTTCATCATTTATGGTTGCCACTCCTGGTCTGTGCTTTAAGGAAAATAAAATTATTAGTAAGTGCTAAAAACAAAACTATGGATAAATGTACCTAGATAAGCCGTGTAGCAGGTAAAACACAATTTTTTTCAAGACAAAACACAAATTGTAGCAATTTGTTACAAAATATAGTCATTTCACTTGCATTAGTTGACTGCTAATTGGGCAGTTTTAAATCCGCTAATATTTGGCATTAATCCAAGCATCTATGTATCTACATGTTATATATCTACATGTTATCTACAGGGGAGCTGGTTAACTTATGAGAGTAGCGTGTGTGTGTTTAAGAGAATATCAACGTATATCACGACTCAGCTGCCTCAAATTCCGACCGGAAAGTACAGCTTAGTAGACCCATTGCTTGGTAGAGTGAAGGATGTTACCCCCAACGAAAACATTCGTCTGCCCTGTGCTGCTCGACTACGGTCTGCACCGGAGCCGAACAGCAGGACAGGTGTAACAACTAACGTATTTTTCTGACTATAAGTCGCATTTTTTTTCATAGTTTGGCCGGGGGTGCGACTTATGTGTGAAATTATTAACACATTACCGTAAAATATCAAATAATATTATTTAGCTCATTCACGTAAGAGACTAGACGTATAAGATTTCATGGGATTTAGCGATTAGGAGTGACAGATTGTTTGGTAAACGTATAGCATGTTCTATATGTTATAGTTATTTGTATGACTCTTACCATAATATGTTACGTTAACATACCAGGCACGTTCTCAGTTGGTTATTTATGTGTCATATAACGTACACTTATTCAGCCTGTTGTTCACTATTCTTTATTTATTTTAAATTGCCTTTCAAATGTCTATTCTTGGTGTTGGGTTTTATCGAATAAATTTCCCCAAAAAATGCGACTTATACTCCAGTGCGACTTATGTTTTTTTCCTTCTTTATTATGCATTTTCGGCCGGTGCGACTTATACTCCGGAGCGACTTATAGTCCGAAAAATACGGTACATTATTACCTGTTACTCTTTATAACTCCTTGTGCAGATCAGAATGCGTATTATTTAAATGTTTACCTAAGTTTGAAGCATAGGTGGTAATACTAATCGCCACGTTTGGCGAGGCGTGTTTTAAAGCAACACTGGCCCTGTTTAAAGCATTACTTTCATCGATAGTTTTGAAGCCCAAATACCTCCATATTGTGCTTTACACACCCTCTTTATTAACCAGTAGAACTGCTGTTTTTAGCCATTCTTCCACTCCCAAGATATTATTGCTTGTGTGCCCATTGTGTGTGCGTTTTGACACACTCAACAGCGGCATTCAAATGAAAGAACCGTACCGGTACTTTTGAAAGGTAGTATAGTACCAATTTCAAATAATTAGTATCGTGGTACTTTATCAGTACCAGTATATCGTACAACCCTAGTTGAGAGTAGTGTATACCTGCACCATCGCCCCTGGGGCGTTCCTAATATGTTTACCATTTTGCTGAAGATTTTCTTTTTCTAATACAGTATTTTATTAATATTTTTTACTATTAGTTTGTACACTTTCCATTTAAAAATCACTAAGTGCACCAGATTCAGCATCCCTATAACTGAAGTTGCCACCTAATACAGCATTAGCTTATATCTAGAGATGGACATAACTTTGTTTTCCAACCTTGGGAAGATAGAATGAGAATGTGAAGGAGAAGAAGTGGATGATATGAATTGAATTAAAGAAAGAAATCATCAAAAACATGAGTGAGCGTGTCGCCAACTTGGTGAAGAGGTTTGAGCGTTTCACTGCTAGTCTGCAACATACTGAAGCAGAATGAGCCTAACTCCAGGCGGAATGTTGAAATATCTTAACAGCAAACATTCATCCTTCAAAATATGGAGAGGCTGCTGATGGTGTGTTTGACAGAGAAGCAGCTTAAGGGAGATACTGGAAAAGTCTGTAATGTTGTACATTATTACATTACGTCAAAAAACGACTAATTGTTTTATCCTACATTTTATTTGTCACAAACCGGCATGTTGTTGGTGTTCATGATCCCAAAATGGCAGGCAAAATGATTCTTTAATGCGTGTCACAAGCAAAAAGACAGGCGGTTGTTCCGCTAGGAAGCGTTTATAAGACAAAAACGTACTTGTCTCAACCAGGCCTGACATGAACTACGTGGAATCAAAAATGAAACGGTCAATAAGGCCCCCTAAACAGTAGCATATAGCTAACAATGGTCTCGCGTTGACGAGATGGCGAGACTGGCATATAAAGGTGCGTGAGTGGGATAGGCCGCAAGTGCGTGTCCTAATCATCAAACAGAGGCAGGTGTGCACAATCAGCGCTCCTAGCAAAGAGACGGTAAACAAGGGGAGGACAGGAGTGCTGACAACAGAGATAAACGCTGAAGACAGGAGAACTTTCTTTTCAAAAAACGTGTAAAATGTTAAAATTGTGCTGTTTTGAGGGAGGGCGGCAAACACCAATTCAATTGATTTCAATTAGAGATGTCCGATAATATCGGACTGCCGAAATTATCGGCCGATAAATGCTTTAAAATGTAATAACGGAAATGATCGGTATCTGTTTCAAAAAGTAAAATGTACACTACCGTTCAAAAGTTTGGGGTCACATTGAAATGTCCTTATTTTTGAAGGAAAAGCACTGTACTTTTCAATGAAGATAACTTTAAACTATTCATCCATCCATTTTCTACCGCTTATTCCCTCCGGGGTCGCGGGGGGCGCTGGAGCCTATCTCAGCTACAATCGGGCGGAAGGCGGGGTACACCCTGGACAAGTCGCCATCTCATCGCAGGGCCAACACAGATAGACAGACAACATTCACACTCACATTCACACACTAGGGCCAATTTAGTGTTAGTCTTAACTTAAAGAAATACACTCTATACATTGCTAATGTGGTAAATGACTATTCTAGCTGCAAATGTCTGGTTTTTGGTGCAATATCTACATAGGGGTATAGAGGCCCATTTCCAGCAACTATCACTCCAGTGTTCTGATGGTACAATGTGTTTGCTCATTGGCTCAGAAGGCTAATTGATGATTAGAAAACCCTTGTGCAATCATGTTCACACATCTGAAAACAGTTTAGCTCGTTACAGAAGCTACAAAACTGACCTTCCTTTGAGCAGATTGAGTTTCTGGAGCATCACATTTGTGGGGTCAATTAAACGCTCAAAATGGCCAGAAAAAGAGAACTTTCATCTGAAACTCGACAGTCTATTCTATTTCTTAGAAATGAAGGCTATTCCACAAAATTGTTTGGGTGACCCCAAACTTTTGAACGGTAGTGTATGACTTTTTAAAATGCCGCTGTGTACACGGACGTAGGGAGAAGTACGGAGCTCCAATAAACCTTACCTACGGCTTTTCACACACACAAGTGAATGCAATGCATACTTGGTCAACAGCCATACAGGTCACACTGACGGTAGCCGTACAAACAACTTTAACACTGTTACAAATATGCGCCACACTGTGAACCCACACCAAACAAGAATGACAAACACATTTCGGGAGAACATCCGCACCGTAACACAACATAAACACAACAGAACAAATACCCAGAACCCCTTGCAGTACTAACTCTTCCGGGACGCTACAATATACACATGTCCCAAAATTCCAAGCTGTTTTTTTGAGGCAAAATAAAAAAATTAAAAATAATGCACTTTGTGACTTCAATAATAAATATGGCAGTGCCATGTTGGCATTTTTTTCCATAACTTGAGTTGATTTATTTTGGAAAACCTTGTTACATTGTTTAATGCATCCAGCGGGGCATCACAACAAAATTAGGCATAATGTGTTAATTCCACGACTGTATATATCGGTATCGGTTGATATCGGAATCGGTAATTAAGAGTTGGACAATAGCGGATATCGGCAAAAAAGCCATTATCGGACATCTCTAATTTCAATTGTTTTTAATGGGAAACGTTAATTTGAGATACAGGTGTTTTGAGTTAAGAGCTCCATCATAAAAGCATTTAAGTTGAGGTGCTACTGTCGTAGTGTGGTGCGAGCAGGACGAGGCCAGTCATGTTGCTATAATCCCGCAGGACAATAAGAGGATGAAGAGGACGTTGGAGGAGGAGCAGCGAGCCAGGAAAGAGCTGGAAAGGATCATCAGGAGAGTTTTGAAGAACATGAACGACCCAACCTGGGATGAGACGAACCTCTGACACTCACAGAAGTCGGAAGTGGTTCACCTTCTCGTCTGTCTAATGCCAAATGACGACATAAGAGTGTAGCCAATGGGCTAGTGGGTAAGATGACATCACTTCCTGTTGGCAGAGGAACTACTTGATTGATTTAGTTTAAGTGAGCTAAAGGATGTCATCACAGTGGCTCACTGCTATTTGTGTTCTCAAAGCCAAAGCAATATAATGCTGTACATAATGTTTTATGATGCCAATTATGTAATTTAACAGATACTGGGTTTTTTTTAATTATTATTGTCTTTTCTTACTTTTTGTAATACATACTTTTTTCTATATTGGATCACCCTGAAGATGTTTTGTCAACAGACAAGGACACTTAACATAAATAAGCTATAATGCAATATAACCTTTAATGTCTTTCACAGCAGCTCATCTTAATTGTGTGTTCAATGGTGGTGACGCCACAATCTCACATCCCTATTTATTTCACCAGTGTGTCCGTAAAAAGCGAAATAAAATGAAAAATCTTCACTGAACAGAGTTTTTTTCTTTTAAATTGTAAACATGTCTGGCTGCACTGATGTTAGAAAAGCTTGATTAAGTCTTGGTAGAATGAACAATAAAATATGCAGGTGTTTATGAGGATGCTTGAATAATTTTGAGGCAGTGGTAGGGATCTTTTCAAGTGATATTTTTCAATTGTATGTGTATTTGTTTTTCAAATATATATATCATCATGGAGAATCCAAGTGTCCAAAGATCACACCTACTTGATAATGCAATTTGCATGGCTGTACTTCCTTATGGCTACCGCTAGATATCACTGTTTTATTTGTCTATTTTGCTTTAGTTTAAAAAAAAAAATTAAAATCCATATAAAGTTGTCATTCGTGACTCCATTTGAACTCAGGTAAAAAAAAATGTCTTAAATGTTTGTGGCACATCTGTGCGGGTTTGTACCGTTGAAATAGATGTGTGTTAATTATTAAGTCAGTCCACGAAGCCCCTGTTTGATCCAAATTCAAAATATATTTTAAATTGTTTGTGCAAGGTTTGTGTTGGTTTGTGCTGTCAAATATGATATTGTGCACTTTTTTTTTATTTTTTATAAATCTTTATTTATAATCAACATTTACAAAAAAAAAAACATATGAACAACAACAATACAAAACAGCGCCATGGGCGTTGTAAACTCAGTTAAAAAACTGCAGTAAAATGCAAAAAATAATATATATATATATACTTTATATATATATATATATTGAGGCAGTGGTAGGGAGGTATATATATATATATATATATATATATATATATATATATATATATATATATATATATATACCTCCCTACCACTGCCTCTATATATATATATATATATATATATATATATATATATATATATATATATATATATATATATATATATGTATATATATATATATATATATATATATATATATATATATATATATATGTATATATATATATATATATATATATATGTATATATATATATATATATATATATATATATATATATATATATCAATCAATCAATCAATGTTTATTTATATAGCCCTAAATCACAAGTGTCTCAAAGGGCTGTACAAGCCACAACGACATCCTCGGTGTCGAGTGGGTCTGACATAATATTGTGAAAGTCCAACACATCAGCGAAAGTCCAGTCCATGGTGGGGCCAGCGGGAACCATCCCGAGCGGAGACGGGTCAGCAGCGTAGAGATGTCCCCATCCGATGGACAGGCTAGCGGTCCACCCCGGAGCAGAGTAGAAAAGAAAAGAAAAGAAACGGCAGATCAACTGGTCTAAAAAGGGAGTCTATTTAAAGGCTAGAGTATACAAATGAGTTTTAAGATGAGACTTAAATGCTTCTACTGAGGTAGCATCTCTAACTTTTACATTTTTTTATATGTATATATATATATATATATGTGTATATATATATATATATGTATATACAGGTAAAAGCCAGTAAATTAGAATATTTTGAAAAACTTGATTTATTTCAGTAATTGCATTCAAAAGGTGTAACTTGTACATTATATTTATTCATTGCACACAGACTGATGCATTCAAATGTTTATTTCATTTAATTTTGATGATTTGAAGTGGCAACGAATGAAAATCCAAAATTCCGTGTGTCACAAAATTAGAATATTACTTAAGGCTAATACAAAAAAGGGATTTTTAGAAATGTTGGCCAACTGAAAAGTATGAAAATGAAAAATATGAGCATGTACAATACTCAATACTTGGTTGGAGCTCCTTTTGCCTCAATTACTGCGTTAATGCGGCGCGGCATGGAGTCGATGAGTTTCTGGCACTGCTCAGGTGTTATGAGAGCCCAGGTTGTGGCCTTCAACTCTTCTGCGTTTTTGGGTCTGGCATTCTGCATCTTCCTTTTCACAATACCCCACAGATTTTCTATGGGGCTAAGGTCAGGGGAGTTGGCGGGCCAATTTAGAACAGAAATACCATGGTCCGTAAACCAGGCACGGGTAGATTTTGCGCTGTGTGCAGGCGCCAAGTCCTGTTGGAACTTGAAATCTCCATCTCCATAGAGCAGGTCAGCAGCAGGAAGCATGAAGTGCTCTAAAACTTGCTGGTAGACGGCTGCGTTGACCCTGGATCTCAGGAAACAGAGTGGACCGACACCAGCAGATGACATGGCACCCCAAACCATCACTGATGGTGGAAACTTTACACTAGACTTCAGGCAACGTGCATCCTGTGCCTCTCCTGTCTTCCTCCAGACTCTGGGACCTCGATTTCCAAAGGAAATTCAAAATTTGCTTTCGTCAGAAAACATGACTTTGGACCACTCAGCAGCAGTCCAGCTCTTTTGTCCAGGGTCAACGCAGCCGTCTACCAGCAAGTTTTAGAGCACTTCATGCTTCCTGCTGCTGACCTGCTCTATGGAGATGGAGATTTCAAGTTCCAACAGGACTTGGCGCCTGCACACAGCGCAAAATCTACCCGTGCCTGGTTTACGGACCATGGTATTTCTGTTCTAAATTGGCCCGCCAACTCCCCTGACCTTAGCCCCATAGAAAATCTGTGGGGTATTGTGAAAAGGAAGATGCAGGATGCCAGACCCAAAAACGCAGAAGAGTTGAAGGCCACTATCAGAGCAACCTGGGCTCTCATAACACCTGAGCAGTGCCAGAAACTCATGGACTCCATGCCACGCCGCATTAACGCAGTAATTGAGGCAAAAGGAGCTCCAACCAAGTATTGAGTATTGTACATGCTCATATTTTTCATTTTCATACTTTTCAGTTGGCCAACATTTCTAAAAATCCCTTTTTTGTATTAGCCTTAAGTAATATTCTAATTTTGTGACACACGGAATTTTGGATTTTCATTTGTTGCCACTTCAAATCATCAAAATTAAATGAAATAAACATTTGAATGCATCAGTCTGTGTGCAATGAATAAATATAATGTACAAGTTACACCTTTTGAATGCAATTACTGAAATAAATCAAGTTTTTCAAAATATTCTAATTTACTGGCTTTTACCTGTATATGTATATATATATATCATACCTGGAATTTATATAGCGCTTTTCTAAGTACTCAAAGTCGCTTTACATGTTAAAAACCCATCATTCATTCACACCTGGTGGTGGTTAGCTACTTTCGTAGCCACAGCTGCCCTGGGGTAGACTGACGGAATTGATATATACATATATGTATATATATATATGTATATATATATATATATGTATATATATATATATGTATATATATATATATGTATATATATATATGTATATATATGTATATATATATATATGTATATATATATATATGTATATATATATATATGTATATATATGTATATATATATATATGTATATATATATATATATATATGTATATATATATATATATGTATATATATGTATATATATATATGTATATATATGTATATATATATATATGTATATATATGTATATATATATATGTATATATATATATATATATATATATATATATATATATATATATATATATATATATATATATATATATATATATATATATACATACATAGCAATGTGTAAAAGTCATAAACTCACACAAGTTCTGTAAATAATCCACATTTGGAGCACAGCATCACAGTTTTCACAGCTTTTTGGTTAATAGAGGTAGAAAGCGTTTTGAAGTAAAGTTCCAATTATTTTTTAAAGGCACAAAAGACAGGTCGGGTATTGAGAAACTTACATTTATGAGTATAAAACTTAGCCAATATTGTGCTATTTTTTTAAATTTTGTTTTTTATTTTTATAAATCTTTATTTATTATATGCAACATTTACATACAAGCAAAGAAATAATAATAATCAAAACAAGTACAAAAACAGTACAAAAACAGTAAAAAAAAAAAAGCGCCAGGGGGTTGTGAACTCAATAAAGTAACTAAAATAGAATGCAAAATATATATATGTAACAAAATGTAAAGCCATAGGCTCACACAAGTTCCGTAAATAATCCAAATTTGGAGCACAGCATCATAATTTTCACAGCTTTTTGGTTGTTAGAGGTAGAAAGCGTTTTAAAGTAAAGTTCTAATTATTCTTTAAAGGCACAAAAAAACAGGTCGTGTATTGAATATTGTGCTAATTTAAATTTTTTTTTTTTTTTATAAACCTTTATTTATAAATTTCAACATTTACAAACAGTTGAAATTAATAATCAAAGTAAGTACAAAAACAGTACAAAACAGTATAAAAACAGTACAAAACAGTGCCAGGGGATTCTAAATTCAAATTACTAAAATAGAATGCAAAAAATATATTTATATAATAAACAAAGTGCAAAGCCATAGGCTCACTCAATCTCAGTGAATAACTTAAATTTGGAACACAGCATCATCGTTTTCACAGCATTTTTGATTGTTAGAGGTAATGTTTTAATGTAGAGTTCTAAATCTTTTTTTAAAGGCACAAAAAACAAGTCGGGTATTGAGAAACGTACATATATGAATATAAAACTTAGCCAATAGTATAATGAGGTTGCAAAGGTAAAATTCCTTTTCAATTTTTTTTTCAATATTGTGCTAAATTAAAGTTTGCCAGTGATGACGTCACAGTCCTGCGACACACTCCTATTAAAGTCGCCTTTCTTTCCGATACGAGTCCCAGAGAAAACATGCATCCAAAGAAATGTCTTTTCCTAAATATATCAGTGTTAAAAATGTAGATACGGGTTTGTATTGATTATAAAATTTGCTGTACTCACTTAATTCTACCACTAGGTGCCACTAAGTCTTTTCTATTCATTTCCCACATGGTCTGTACGGTCATTGTTTGTTTTTTGGACCAAATAACTGTTTTTGCAGTCAGGTATGTATAATGTTTCATTTCGTCTATAAAAAAATGTGAAAATGTATTTTTATGCTGATTTATCCGTCTTCATCATCGGGGTTTATTTAAAAATGTTATATCGCCACCTATCGGTGACACTAATGCTAGCGCTTACCATGACGGCGCATACTCAAAGACTTCAAATATTATCTCTTATATCCCCCCCCCGTTCATCGTGTGTATTCAACAACCTTTTTGTACGGAAGTAAACCGAATAAAAGGTTAAAATAAATTTTACAAAAAATTAAAACGTTAATTGTCCGATATTGTCATTAGGGTATGCTACGAACACCTGTTGGGTTGTGACACAACTTTTTTGGAGGGCCGTGAACTAAGCACGTGATTAAACAAAGAGCTAGCAAAGCTTTCCGTGCCTTCGTTTGGCGGGGAGGAGTTCAAATACATTCTGTACATTTTGACGCGTCATTGCGACGTCAACATTTTACCGGTAGGTATTTTCTAATTAGTACAAACTGGTTTTGGTGAATAATGCTTATAAGGGGAACGCTTGACTGTCGTCTCTCTGATTAGCTACCTGTCACTGGGGCTACTAAATGTTTAACTCACGGTTGTCTAAATATCATTAAGCTGGCTCTTTGTGTCTGAATTGTTAAAATGTTGATATTTAGTTATGTGGCTGGAAAGTGTGAAGCAATTGTTTATCCCAGGGATGTCAAACTGGTTTTCATTGAGGGCCACATGGCAGGTACAGTCGTGGTCAAAAGTTTACATACACTTGTAAAGAACATAATGTCATGACTAGAGGTGGGTAGAGTAGCCAGAAATTGTACTCAGGTAAGAGTACTGTTACTTTAGAGATGTATTACTCAAGTAAAAGTAAGAAGTAGTCACCCAAATATTTACTTGAGTAAAAGTAAAATGTTGTGAAAAAAATACTCAAGTACTGAGTAACTGATGAGTAACCTGTTTGTTTAATGCACAAAAACATAAAAATAGCAATGAGCAAATTCTGAGCCAGGAATATCTCTTAAGCAACTAAAACAATAATATATATTAAATAATAATACATTAACATAAAAAATTAAGGCAAATTGAGCCACAATAACTTAACAGCACCATAGGCTCAGTAGGCAGAGATTACAAAGGAAAATAACAAGTTAGCCTTTACGCAAACCATAAACTGATAGGTGTGGGCTGCACGGTGCACCTGGGAACACACTGTGCACTTCTGATTGGTGTTTCTATGCATGCGTGAGTGTGTGTGTGACTGTGCGTGTCTCTGTCTGTCTATGAGGCTGCAGTGCGTTAATAAATGTCCCCACACGTTGTACATTTGACAGTGATTCATAGCAGGGAAGCTAACAACAGCCTACGGTGACAGCCAAAATAACTACTAACATAACTTACCCGCGATGTGCTTCCAAAAATTTGACGTTGAGTTCATGTAAGCTTAAGCTTGTTAATCATGTGACTGCCTGGCTCTGTTTGATTGGTGAAACGGAGTCAAACGTCACCAGTGACTGTATTTGATTGGTGAAACGCAGGCATGCGATAGATCCTACTTTGAAGGTCTGTCTGACAAACCAAAACAAACAAAGCGTGCATTAACAGATCGATAAAAATCAGTGGCGAGTAGCGAGCTGAATGTAGATAAATGGAGCGGAGTAAAAGTAGCGTTTCTTCTCTATAAATATACTCAAGTAAAAGTATGTTGCATTAAAACTACTCTTAGAAGTACAATTTATCCCAAACCCAGCCGAGTCATACCAAAGACTATAAAAATGGGACCCATAACCTCCCTGCTTGGCACTCAGCAACAAAGGGTTGGAGTTGGGGGTTAAATCACCAAAATGATTCCCGGGCGCGGCGCCGCTGCTGCCCACTGCTCCCCAAGGGGATGGGACAAATGCAGAGGACACATTTCACCACATCTAGTGTGCGTGTGACAATCATTGGTACTTTAATCTTTAATCTTTAAAAAAAGTTACTCAAGTAGATGTAACGGAGTAAATGTAGCGCGTTACTACCCACCTCTGGTCATGACTGTCTTGAGTTTCCAATCATTTCTACAACTCTTATTTTTTTGTGATAGAGTGATTGGAGCACATACTTGTTGGTCACAAAAAACATTCATGAAGTTTGGTACTTTTATGAATTTATTATGGGTCTACTGAAAATGTGACCAAATCTGCTGGGTCAAACGTATACATACAGCAATGTTAATATTTGGTTACATGTCCCTTGGCAAGTTTCACTGCAATTAGGCGCTTTTGGTAGCCATCCACAAGCTTCTGGTTGAATTTTTGACCACTCCTCTTGACAAAATTGGTGCAGTTCAGCTAAATTTGTTGGTTTTCTGACATGGACTTGTTTTTTCAGCATTGTCCACATGTTTAAGTCAGGATTTTGGGAAGGCCATTCTAAAACCTTAATTCTAGCCTGATTTAGCCATTCCTTATCACTTTTGTCATTGTCCTGTTGGAACACCCAACTGCGCCCAAGACCCAACCTCCGGGCTGATGATTTTAGGTTGTCCTGAAGAATTTGGAGGTAATCCTCCTTCTTCATTGTCCCATTTACTCTCTGTAAAGCACCAGTTCCATGGGCAGCAAAACAGGCCCAGAGCATAATAGTACCACCACCATGCTTGACGGTAGGATTGGTGTTCCTGGGACTAAAGGCCTCACCTTTTCTCCTCCAAACATATTGCTGGGTATTGTGGCCAAACAGCTCAATTTTTGTTTCATCTGACATCACATGGACAAAGATAAGACCTTCGGGAGGAAAGTTCTTTTTGTATTCTGGCAATTTAGCTGCCAGTTTTTCTACCGTAAAAACAATTCCATTTACAGTAATACATCGTTAAAAACAACAACCGTAGATTTTACAGTCAAAAACTGTCAGCTCAGTCAACAGAATTTTAACGCAAAAAACAGTAGTAGTTTTTTTCAATTTACAGTGATATGCTGTAAAGAACAACGTAAAATGTATTGTAATTTTTATTAATTTGATGGGTAGTTTGCTGTAAAGTTAAGTATTTGTATTTATTTTTGTTTAGACAAAAACATGTTTGTAAAGTATAATAATATACTCTAATATTTGTTGCAATATTAGATACTTTTAAAGTTTAAAATGTATCCGTGTTGGCGCTAGGAATTTTCAAAATGGGGTCCCAGGGACCCCATCAACTCATAAAAATGGGGTCCCACTTTTTTGTAAGCGTTTTGAAAACAAATGATAAATGTATGCATTATCCTGTTATATCTCACATTCTGTATTGTATTTTGGGCAAAGGTTGCCATAAATGTTACTTAATTTATTTAAAAAATAATACAAAAGAAAACACATTTTTATGCATATATAAATGTATTCAGTTATGAACATTCATTCACTTTCTTTCCTTCATGGATCTAAACCCTACCGCTGCCGTTAGTTTTTTCTATATTTGTATTTAATAAGTTGTAGGTGTATTTATTTCAGTATAAAAGTGTAAAAAGTTTTTTGCTTCGGTCATGAAATGATAATGGTGTGCCAGCCAGGGCATACATATATTATTTATTTAACGCTTAAATCTCTAGAGTCTACATCAACTTCAGATATATCCGTTAATTCTAAGTTTTGTTTTATGTTTTGTATGTTGTTTTTATTTGTTTGTTTTTGTGCCCTTTTTGTCAAGGAAAACTTTTTTTAATGGCACAAAATATGCAAAATCTTCTACAAATAAATATTTTTCAAAGTGGAATATTTGATGTGAAGTAATCGGAACCTTGGATAGGTCAATAATTCATAAAAACATTGATTTTGATTCAATATTATGTTTTGAGCAATGAGTTTTAAAGAAAAAAAATAGCTTTGTTTTATTAGTCAACATTGCAACTTTTTATAAATTACATTTCACCTGTAACTTTTTTATTCCACTTTTATGTTTTTGTTTATTTTAATAGTATTTTTAGAATGTGCCGTGGGCCTTTAAAACATTAGCTGCGGGCCGCAAATGGCCTCCGGGCCACACTTTTGACACCCCTGCTATAGATAATAAAAAATAAAATCTGATAAATCTATCGATTAAAAAGCAAGGGGATGAAAATTTGACCCGGCAAATATAAACAAAACAAATCACCGGCGGAAAGCGATAATCGAAAAATTTAAAAAACCAAGCAAACTGGGTGGTAAAAAAAATAAAATCTGCGTGGGCTTCCGGAATTGCGCATCCTTTTTGATTTCAATGCGTAAAAAGACACAAAAAGTGTGTTAACGCCAACACTGATGTATGCAATTTCAAGCAGTACATATATTTTTTCTGTCAAAAAGAAAAAAAGCAATTACATTTAGCGAGAAAATATTAAGTACTTTATTAACACATCATTTCCAGGTGTTTGCGGGCCAGATAAAATGATGTCGCGGGCCAGATCTGGCCCCCCTGGCCTTGAGTTTGACACCTGTGGTTTATCCACTTAACTGTACGACCTTCTAAGATTACACAATTTATTGTAGCATTAACGCCCATTTTCTGTTTAAACAGGCAAGTCCAGGCTTCGAGGTAATGGAAAGCTTGTGTTCCACATTTGTAAATACATCAATTCAGTTTGGACTTGCCCTCCCATGATGTAAACGTGGGTTCCCAGTGTCACATTGTGCTGCATGTGGACTTGGCCTTGGTCTTTATTTAGTCTGGCCCATCACAAGATCTCTGTCCTTATGACTGGAAGCCATGCTGCTGTATTGTTAAAAGCCATGAAAGGAGCCACTGTGAACAAACTGGTAATTGGACCAGGAATTTTTGACAACCTCTTATTTGATTGTTCTGGGACTAATAAAGAAAAACATGTCACCTCATGTGTTGGCTGATTTGATTCTTGAATTTGTTTGTGCTCTCTTGCAGTCGTGTTCAGCGATGCGGTTTGCTTCTTTCAGGGCAAGACGGTCACGCTCGGGGTCTTGGCCTTTTTCTCCTCACCAGGATGGGCGTAAGGCTGTCTGTAGAAGACGAGCTGGAGCAAACGTTGGAGGTGCTGTCAACAGTCAGTGGTAGGAAACCTTTGCTTATAATATTCTGGTAACCATCAAAGTAATACAGATCAGGTCAAAACTTACTACATTTTTGTCAAGTCCAAACAAGCGGACCGATGTATGAATGACAGCAGGTGGATGCACCGGTCAATGAAGCATTTAATTGTTTTGCCTGTCACACCGTGTCATCGCCAGATATAAATGAACAAAAATGGTAGAGTTGCACACTTCTGCACACAAAATATGAATGACCATTATTTTGCTTCTCTGCAACAAATGGTTTTTCACGCGCACTTGCACGTACACACCCAATTCAGACTTCCAAGACTTCAAAGATTCTTGATTACCGGTGTTAATCGCTGGGCGCTGAACGATTCAATCCGATTTCTGGGGTGACTATTCGATTCAGAAACGATTTTGGATTCAAACTAATTCTCGCAATGTATTTGGTATAATAATTAATAATGAAACTTTTTCAAGACCGCTTAAAGGTTATAAAAACTCCTTCTGGTTGCATGGAGATGGCTTAAAAACGACTTTTTAAAAATGGATTCCTGTAGGAAAAAAAAATCATATATATATATATATATATATATATATATTGGTAAAAAAGTTTGAGAACCATTGCTAAGAGATTTGAGCAAAAAAAGGGAAAACAAGAAATCCTAAATGGTTTTATGTCCTGTTTGACTTTCTGTCATTGTCAAATAACTGCCAGTGTATCGTATACCTGTGAAAAAATTAACATTTTAAATTTGAACATAAAAAAAAATCACGTATCATAAACAAACACAGAGACATCGAGATCCCGATGAGGACGACGAGCATGCAGATGAGCTTCCCTGAAACGGTTTCTCACAGTCTGTGCAGACATTTTTTGGTTATGCAAACCAATTGTTGCAGCAGCTGCCCGGGTGGCTGGTCTCCGACGATCATGGAGGTGCACCTGCTAGATGTGAAGGTCCTGAGCTGGTGTGGTTACATGTGGTCTGCGGTTGTGAGGCCGGTTGGATGTACTGCCAAATTCTCTGAACTGCCTTTGGAGACAGCCTATTGTAGAGAAATTAACATTTAATGCACCGGCAACAGCTCTGATGAGCATTCATGCAGTCAGCATGCCAACTGCACGCTCCCGCAAAACTTGCAACATCCGTGGCATTGTGCATTGTGTGATAGAACTGCACATTTCAGAGTGACCTTTCACCGTGGGCCGCCTAAGGCACACCTGTGCAATAATCATCATGTTTAATCAGCGTCTTGATATGCCACACCTGTGAGGTGGGATGAATTATCTTGGCAAAGAATAAAATGCTCACTTAGACCGATTTAGACACATTTGTGAACAATATTTGAGAGGAATAGGTATTTAGTGTGTATAGTAAACGTTTTAGATCTTTGAGTTCTACTCATGAAAAATGGGAGCAAAAACAAGTGTTGCGTTTGTATATTTGTTCAGTGTAGTTTTGTTATAGTTTTCTTATGTTTAGTTCTTTATTTCCGTGTTAGCGCTCTTATTTTGTGTGACAGGTCCATTCTGTTGCAATTTGGTTTGGTTGGCGGTGATTCCGAATGATGCGGATGACAGCAGACAGCCGGCAGGTAAAATCAGCATTTAATTCCATCAACAGGACACCAAAATTTGAAACGCACCGATGGAAGTGCACGTGCAGCTTACAGTGAAAACGTAACTCTACTAGCACGGAGAACAAATAAAAAGTGAACCATAGCATATACAGTGGAACCTACAAGTATAACCCATTTATCATTATTTATAACCTTTATTTACAAACTTAATTGGTTCTCGAACATGGTTCGTGAATAGAAAACTTTATTATAGTAAACCAGAGTTCCACATAAACAATGTAAATATGAATAATAGGTTTCAGCCTCGACAAGTCCCTATTTCAGTGAAGGTTTGTACGCTTTGAGCACAATATTAAGTGATATACAGTTTTGTATATCTAACAAAAATCAGAGGGTTATGGATCAACTTCCTGCGTAATAAAAGTCAAAACAACAGGCTTCTGTATACTCTGCTACCACACACACACACACACACACACACACACACACACACACACACACACACACACACACACACACACACACACACACACACACACACACAAACACACACACACAGATGTCACTATAGTGCCCTTTCACAGACAAAAGCACAAAAATCCTTAATTTTAACAACCATATTGCTACAATAATAAACATTTAAAAAATACACACACATTAACAATGGCAGAGAACTGACCAGAAAGGAGCAGACAGAGGAATGGAAAAGGAACTGGGAGAAGTAGAGGGGAAGTGTATCAGTCTGTGTTTGTGCTTTGGAAGAGTGAGGGGCTGCTCTAGAATGAAAGAGGAGATGGTGTCTTCTCCTCCCCTGTGATATAATTCTGTTCTGTCATCTTTTCCCACATAAGACCGGCTTTATCACAATTAAAACTTACTGTGCTGTGGTCATGCTTGTGAGTGCCATAAATGTACTCCTCGCAAATAGTCTTTCTTTTTTTTAACTCCACTGTGGTCTGTCGAGTATTTGGGAGTCTTAATAAATTGGCAAAACATAGAAAAGGCCCACATGCTGGAGTTTAGAGATCTGACTGCATATTTAGGGGTTCATAAATCGAGGTTTCACTGTAGTTAGTAACAGCGCAAACTGTCGCATGTAGTGAACATTGATCCGGCAAAGACTGGAGATGTAGGACCGGTATAAGAAACCCTCTGATTATTGTTCTCACTTGCTGCCAATAACTAATTGCTAATCATAGGCAAGGGGTGGAAAAACAGCGCTCAGAAAACTGGGGTGAAGCATACTTGCCAACCCTTCCGATTTTCCCGGGAGACTCACGAATTTCAGTGCCCCTCCCGAAAATCTCCCGGGGCAACCATTTTCCCAAATTTCTCCCGATTTCCACCCGGACAACAATATTGGGGGCGTGCCTTAAAGGCACTGCCTTTAGCGTCCTCTCTCACCTGAAAAGGAGACCATTATATATGTCTCCGTTATCCATAGGTTTATCTATAACCCATAAAGTAGGCAGGCACGGAGCTATTTCTCAGCGTGTGTTTATTCCAGCCGGTACGTTAATACACTGACACACAACATCCGGATTCCCATCATGCATTGCTTCAAAACTACGGCAAGTAGTAATGTCCAAAAACATAACAGAGACGAAGCAGAAGAACAAAGAAGAGACATGGCGACGACGAGTAAGAAGAAGTACGCTTGCAAGTTCCAAAATGATTGGAAAAAATTATTTCAGTTCATCCAGGACAGCTCGAACGGGAAGGGGTATGCTGCCTGCAAATTTTGTAGATCAGTCTTCTCCATTGAACACGGTGGATGAACGGATATACTCATTCAAGAACGGATTATTTTTATATCTCCCGAATTCGGAGGTCTCAAGGTTGGCAAGTATGGGGTGAAGCCACTGTAAGACAACACACACCAAACAGGAGGCGGGAACACAAAATAAGAGCGCTAACCTGGAAATAAGAACTAAACATAGGAAACACTAGAACTAGACGTGACCAGATTCTAGTCATAATTTGAGGTTTCCGATACGATTCAGGGACAATATTAGTTTAATTAGAACAATACGATTCAGTGAGTTGAAATCGATTTAGTAACTTTTTAGCCAAAAATTCAACAAGTTGGGACTGTGAAATAAATACCGTGTTGCCGTTCTCTAGGAAGATAACATGGCCTTAACTTCAAAGTCAGATATTCCACATTTTGCGAGCAGAAGTTTGAAATCACCTACAGTGCACCATGCTTGTTGAACGAGGACAGACATTCCTGAAGTTGAAATTTCTTCATTAAATTTTCCAGATACTGAACATTTGCCAGTAGTATAACTGGAAGAGTTAGCCTTACTTGGCTAACCATGGTCAGCTCCTCCCCTTTGCCGCGCTTTTGCTTTGGCTTGTTGTCGTCTGTTGCCCCCCCGTCTGCAACGGTCCGAGCATCTGATGTGGAGTTTGCATGTTCTCCCCGTGACTGCGTGGGTTCCCTCTGGGTACTCCGGCTTCCTCCCACCTCCAAAAACATGCACCTGGGGTCTGGGGATATGTTGATTGGCAACACTAAATTGGCCCTAGTGTGTGAATGTGAGTGTGAATGTTGTCTGTCTATCTGTGTTGGCCCTGTGATGAGGTGGCGACTTGTCCAGGGTGTACCCTGCCTTCCGCCTGAATGCAGCTGAGATAGACTCCAGTGCCCCCTACGACCCCAAAAGGGACAAGCGGTAGAAAATGGATTGATGGATGGATGTCCTTCGAGCTCTGCACAAGAATTTGAGGGAAATAATGTTTACTCAGAGACCTCTGTGACGTCTTTATTTAAAAGTGCTAAAAACAACTTTATATAAAGTCTGCTGTTCTTCAAGCCAATATTTTATTTTCTAGTATCGAAAAAATCCATTATGTTACCTTTTTAAAGCGATGTTAGATCTCTATAAAGTATATCTTCTGGAAGGCCAATTATCTGAGCACAGATCAACATTTTTTAACCTTAGGAATATAAATCAATTGATCGATATATAGATCAACCCTTTATGCAAAGCTCCCGCCTAAATGTACAAACTAAATCGATATGCTTTAGGAAATAATGGAAAGAAGTACAAACAGGTTTCCCACATGACTGCAATCTAGCTCATTTCATGGTTCTGCTTTTAATTATGTGCGGTAAAAAGGTCTATGCAATATTTGTTTTCCAATATTTGTTAAAATTATGTGCTTGTTGAGGGTAAGGTTACAAGGAACTCTTAAAACATTAACACATTTATAAAATCACAAGCTGATTCAAAGTTACTAAAAAAGATAAGCTTCAAAACATTTAAACATTTGCAGCAACTTTCTGAAAAAGCTACTGTGAATTTTAGGCTGCAAAAAAAAATAAATTTTTTTTAAAAAGCCTGCAAAATCCTGGAAGGATTGTACTCCAATAACTTAGATGGTACAGATATAAGCTAAATAAATACACAAATAATTAATTGATTGTGCTAATAATCAGCACTATTGACAATTACAAAACATTGCATGGGACTGAAGATTAAGGAAAAACGCCACCTTTGAAGCATCCATCCATCCATTTTCTACCGCTTGTCCCTTTTGGGGTCGCGGGGGGTGCTGGAGCCTATCTCAGCTGCATTCGGGCGGAAGGCGGTACACCCTGGAACCATCCACACTAGCTAAAACTAATGTAATCTAAATGAGTAAGAGAGAACATATTTTGAAATATATGTAAAAAATAAAGTAAAATACAATAATTAATATATCAAATAGTGTGAATAACAGTAGTAATAACAGCAATAAATGAAATAGAAAATTAAATTAATAAAAAATTAGGAACTCAAGAGGAGTTCAAAAGGATCAGTAAAAAACCGGATTAAAAAGGTGTGTCTGGTAAAGATAAAAGGCCAGTGCCACAGGCCCTCAGGGTTGATATGGTAAAATAATATAATAATAGGATAATATTGAATTTACCTTGTATGTGTGCTAATTGCCCACAGGGGTTATAAGTATTGCTTATTTTGACTGGTGCCATGCATGCATGGATGTAATATTGTAGATACCTCGGTATTGCGATTTCAAAGACTTCCCAATAATGCTGTGACGTGTGACGGCATCAAATGAAAACTTGGTGAGTGTTTTTTTTCTGGCGCTTTAGCGTTGGCCAGGTCTGAAAATGAACAACTTCTCCCAGAATCCTCTGTTCATAGTAAGTCAGAGGAATTTTGTTTTTTTGGCCGTTGCCTGAAAATGTCATTAAAATTCATCAAACAAACCCTGGTGAAAACATGACCTCTAAACATGAAACAAAAATATCCACCGAATTGACATCTGCAGTCCTCTTTGAATAAATGTTGACATAACAAGGCCTCCACTTTGCATCCGCGTTAAATGAAGATCCGGAGGACAAATATCATGACCTCATGATCTGACAGCTGTGGTGCGACAGGTTGCTCTGCTGGTACAAGCATGCAAGCTGTAACTCGACCTCTTTTTTTCTACTGTACGTTTTCTAAAATATAAGAGTCGTCACAGAGCAAGTTAGAGATACATTTTAAACTTTTAAATGGAGAAAAAGTGTGTGTTAAATTTGCTGTAAATAAATGAGGCCACTTCACATTTAAGAAAAAGAGCTGCGGGTTGGGTGGGGGTTATGTCCGAGACCACCCTTCTCCTCCCTCTTCCTCTGATAAAGCAGCACAGACATCAAGTAAAATAAACACACACAACAGTGTCGTTAGTGTTAGCATGACATCAGTTGGATGGGACCATGTCTCTGGTGGAGGTGATTCAAGAGGTCCAAACTCTGTTGAATCAATTGCTTCATAATGTGTCTTTTGGCCCGCTCAACCGAAACACATTTACCGGCGGCCGTTATCCCATTCCAGGTTGGTGTTCAACTTCTTTGGTTCATGAATCTGTACCTTGTTATTGTGCAAGCCTGCGGTTGTATTCCTTTAAGTGTAGAGGCACCCGATTGCTCAATTGACCGGGCTGTGGACAGGGTTGAGGTCAGTGGGTTAGCAATTTGCAGGTTCGGTCGCTCTTTTGCTTCAGTTTAGGCGGCTGCGGGCATTTGTACTGCAGATGGGCGGTGGGTGTGGAGCTACCAGTGGTTGGCGTTGCTGTGTTGGGTTAGAGTGGTCGGGAGGCTGTGCTTGGTGGCCGTGTGCTGATGGACCTGTGAGGACTGGCTGGCGTTGGCTTGCTGGCTGGCTTGGGTGCCCACATGTGGACGGGATGTGTTGACTTCTTTCCCCGTTGAGGCATCGTTTGCCGGTCATGACTTGTGTGAACTCATTGCTGTGTGGGCAGCTTGGATGCAGTGTTAACATTGTGCATGACGGCTATGCAGTTTTTGCGTGGGGTTGTCTGTGTGGACTTCGCAGAAATGTGTTGGTACGGGCGGGCGCAGGCTTTGTTCGGCAGGGGGCGGACCCCTGTGGTATCGTGTCGGCCAGGTGTGGAGCGGCTGTTCACTAAGTTTGCATTTGTCTGGGAGCGTTCTGAAGCATTTGCAGACTTAAATGGGGAAGAATAGGGGCGAAAAAGTGTTAGCATGACATTAGCTGGATGGGACCATGTCTCTGGTGGAGGTGTTTCAAGAGGTCCAAACTCTGAGTCAACTGCTTCACAGTCAGTACGTGTCCACGCACTCAAGTAATCTGATTTCTCAAATAGTTCGGCTCTAAATAAGCTTCCTGCAACCTATGGAAACACCGTCATCCGATCATGTTCGGTTTATGAAAAATCGGACTAACACACCTGGATTATGCGATTGAAAACCAGAGACCCGGAGGACCCTTCGTATTGCACATGCGCCAGTTTTAACACGAGGGATACAACCCGGAAGCAGATACTATTCAATAAAAACGATGCAACAATTGTAATGAAGAGGACACTTGTTTATTTGCTTCACAAATTTAAACAGAACATTTTGAAGTGCAACGATGGTAGAAAAAAAAGCTAAAGAAATGTAAAATGCCAGTTTAATTCGGACTGAAATACAAATAAGATGAAAGATAAGGAAGCAGATAAACTAAAGGCGAACAACTAGACGTACACAAACCTCTTCACGCAGCATTTGTGCAAGCCAACTGATTAACTTTTCGCACAACTGGCAACATTGTTCAGAGAAATAGCAAATTTCCTCTCGGATATCAGTCGGGGCCAGAACGATCATTTCCTTCGGATTTAAAACTCTTTCCATCAATCCACAGAGCCTTTTGAATGAACTTTGAGACATTCAAAAGTTTTGTTTCCATGATTTTCGTCCGAAAATTCCTTCGAAATAAACATTCCGTCGCCTTTCCTTGCATCCGACCCAATACATTCTTGGTAGTAGCGTCATGTCCGTAGCACAATCAAAGATAATTTCTTGAGGCTGTCTGCTATCTAACATCAGCATAGCCATTAGAGGCGTAAAATTTGTCATCTGGGCCAATATTACAGCGGACATCAGTTAATACAAGTTGTAAGGATCCGCAAATCCTAGTGTGATGTCATAGGTCAACCGGAAAAGTAATTCAGTTATCCGTGCTAAAAGGACATATGCGGCACCCAATGTACGAGAGGCACATGGTGTATGACCAATAGTTGCACTTGGGGTGTGCATGGACACTTGGACTCCACACACAGGTGTAAAAAAACAAAACAAAAAAATAACTATTTGAAAAATCTAACTAATTTAGTGCATGGAGACGTAGTGAATGTGTCTTTTGGCCCGCTCAACCAAAACACATTCACCGGCGGCCATCATCCCATTTCGGGTTAGTGTTCAACTTCTTTGGTTCATAAATCTGCACCCCGTTACTGTGCTCGGCTGCGGTTGTACTCCTTTAAGTGTGGAGGCACCCGCTTGGCCTTAGTAACTGATTAGCTCTTGCAAGTGGTTCAATGCTAGGAAGTAGGTTCACATGCTGACTTTCCACCAAAGGTTGAGCAACAAATGGAACTATAAAAGCAGAACAAGATCAGCAAAATAGCATGCTAGAAGTTTGTCCCCGTCATGTCTCTGTGTCTTTGCTGCCGTGGAGCTGGAGGCAATGACAATCCTAAACACTTGCAGATTGACAACTCAGGTGAGTAAAGATTTTGATACTTTTTTTTTGTTGTTGCTAGTTGATATTTACAAAAGAAGCTTCCATGGCCAATCAATATTTGTGTAAGACAACCGGGCATGTTGCCTAGAACAGTGTTTTTCAACCACTGTGCCGCGGCACACACTAGTGTGCCGCGGCACACACTAGTGTGCCGTGAGATACAGTCTGGTGTGCCGTGGGAGATTATCTAATTTCACCTATTTGGGTTAAAAATATTTTTTGCAAACCAGTAATTATAGTCTGCAAATGATGTGTCGGTGCTGTCTAGAGTTCGGCAGAGTAACCGTGTAATACTCTTCCATATCAGTAGGTGGCTGCAAGTAGCTAATTGCTTTGTAGATGTCGGAAACAGCGGGAGGCAGTGTGCAGGTAAAAAGGTGTCTAATGCTTAAACCAAAAATAAACAAAAGGTGAGTGCCCCTAAGAAAAGGCATTGAAGCGTAGAAGGCTATGCACTGAACTGGCTACAAAGTAAACAAAAACAGAATGCTGGACGACAGCAAAGACTTACTGTGGAGCAAAGGCAATGTACACTACCGTTCAAAAGTTTGGGGTCACGTTGAAATGTCCTTATTTTTGAAGGAAAAGCACTGTACTTTTCAATGAAGATAACTTTAAACTAGTCCTAACTTTAAAGAAATACACTCTATACCAGGGGTGGGCAATTAATTTTTACCGGGGGCCGCATGAGCAACCCGAGCACTGCTGGAGGGCCACATCGACAATATTTCAATTAAATTTTGCTCAATATTATTTTTGATGTATACCGTAAGATAAATAATAATAATAATAATAATAATAATAATAATTAATAATAATAGTAATACTTCAACATAGTGTGTGTAACAGCATTCCATGACTAATATAAATAAATTAACATTAATAATAAATGACAGTAAAATAAGCACACGTATGACTGAGGAGTCATAGTGTAACTTTGTGTGGTGTTTGAGTTGTCCGACTTTTTGTGTGGCCATAAACGCAGCAGTGGTTTAGTGCTATGCGTGTTGGTGACAGATGACAAGTTGGTTTTGGCCTGGTTTGTACGGCAGAAAATGACTAGTTTTTCGAGATAGAATTGTTTTACTCATGTTTTTGGTGTGGTTATGTCCGAATATAAACAGTTTTGCTCAATAAAATGATCGATATAATTCCTGTCCTCGAAGCATCTCGATAGACGTTACAATAATTGAACGGTGTTCAATTGAACGGTGTTGACGAACACCGTTAGGGCCGCTTGTTGTCACTGTCACTCAAAGTTGCATTGCAAAATTACATAGAATAAATATGTTTATTTTGTTTAGAATTCAGATGGGATTTGATTTGGTGCGCGGCATATATTTGCTGCGCGCAGCAGACCCTTGAGCAGTGCGCAATTGCGCAGGCACGCACCTTCGAGGGAACGTTGCTTTGCAGTCCATGTCTTGTTGGAAACGCGCCATTCTTCATCAACTTTTCTCTTTTTAGCGTCTCGGGTGTAAACCGTGCATCACTTGTCGCTGCATGTGCACCTTCACTCGCAGGTTACACACGGACACATGCCCATAAATAATACTTTTCAAAATAAAAGCAGCACAGTTGTATTGCGCGCACGACATAGATGTTTTTTCAACTTTATTTTGTAATTTGTGATTGCAGCTGTTCACATTCACTCACAATCACGCACACGCATACGTCAACACGGAAGTAATACAAATAACGATTTTCAAAACAAAAGCAGCACCGTTGTATTGCACACTCGACATAGATACTTTTAAAAATTTATTTTGTAATTTATAATTGGCCTCACGCGGGCCGGACAGGGACGCACAAAGGGCCGGATGCGGCCCGCGGGCCGCAGAATGCCCAGGTCTGCTCTATACATTGCTAATGTGGTAAATGACTATTCTAGCTGCAAATGTCTGGTTTTTGGTGCAATATCTACATAGGTGTATAGAGGCCCATTTCCAGCATTTATCACTCCAGTGTTCTAATGGTACAATGTGTTTGCTCATTGGCTCAGAAGGCTAATTGATGATTAGAAAACCCTTGTGCAATCATGTTCACACATCTGAAAACAGTTTAGCTCGTTACAGAAGCTACAAAACTGACTTTCCTTTGAGCAGATTGAGTTTCTGGAGCATCACATTTGTGGGGTCAATTAAATTCTCAAAATGGCCAGAAAAAGAGAACTTTCATCTGAAACTCGACAGTCTATTCTTGTTCTTAGAAATGAAGGCTATTCCACAAAATTGTTTGGGTGACCCCAAACTTTTGAACGGTAGTGTACATCCGAACATGACATGACAATCAACAATGTCCCCACAAAGACGGATACAAACAACTGTAATATTCTTGATTGCTAAAACAAAGTAGATGTGGGAAATATCGCTTAAAGGAAGACATGAAATTGCTACAGGAAAATACCAAAAAAAAAAGAGAAAAAGCCACCAAAATAGGAGCGCAAGACAAGAACTAAAACACTACACACAGGAAAACAGCAAAAACCTCAAAATAAGTCAGTGTGTGATGTGACAGTACACCTACTTTGAGACAAGAGCTATAGTGATGCATGCTTGGTTATGCTTTAAAGTCATATCCAACAATTGCGACAACGACTTTTTACTGTCAACTGTTTTTTGTTTTTTAATGATTCCCGCTGGTGGTGTGCCTCCGCATTTTTTCAACGCAAAAAATGTGCCTTGGCTGAAAAAAGGTTGAAAAACACTGGCCTAGAACACGAAACCAGACATGTCCAAGGACTTATCTTGTTTTGTGGACATTTGGTGTTTGAGCATTTTTCTAAGTAAACACCGTGATCCCTCCGGGCCGCTGATGTGTGTTTTGAAGGCAGCGCAGTCGCTATCAGTCGCTCGGATAATGTTAAGACTTTCTGGACTCTGGTCTCTTTAAATTGCTAGAAGTGTAGCGCAGAACAAACAAATATGTATACCGAACTATGAGGGCATCAGATTGCATGAATGTGGACTCAAGACTCTTATTTTGGGCTCAAAAATATGTCAAAATGGAGCTTAAACAGTCTTCCCGGCTTGTCTGATTGTCGTCTGCACAGTGAGACGCAGGGCGGGACCAGACGGAGAAGCCTGATCGCGCTAGTTTTGACAGGTGCACATTTGTGTGTGTGTGTGTGTGTGCGCGCAAGGGAGGCAGACAAATACAAATGAGGAGAGTAGGACGAAGCAGGAACTACTCCTTTCTTCACCTGTGACGGTGGTGAAAATGGAAAGGGAGGACGAGGAGGAGGAGGAGGGAGATTGGGAAGTGATGACCGGGTGCGTGAGTAGGACAAAGCTCGGAGGTGAGAGGTTTGTCTCCATCTCACTGGCAGAGATGGAGAGCTACTACAGATACGCCAGGTGCTGCCAACAGCTGCATTGTAAGTATGTACTGTACATGTGCGTGTGTACACTTATTTCACCTGCTTCCAACTATTGCCTTAATCCTTATGCATACCTACTAAGCACTGTTTGCATGAACTGTCTCTTAACTCATCGCGTTGTAGATCTATACCACATGTGTACCCTTAAGGTCTGTAGAACGTTCTTATTGGAAGTCCATCCCAACTTAAACTTTTTAAAATGACATAATTGTAGTTTGTGGTTATTAAAGTGTCAATTGTGACACATGTCATTTTACAGCCTGGGAGAAGGAGCAGCTGGCTATAAAGAACAACATCCTGGTTCATAAAAAAAACCAAAAACACCACATTTGCACAATTGTGTGTTGGAGAGGTGTGCATGCATTTCAACTGTTGCAATTGTAAGTTTATTTTTGGACTATGGATGCCTGTCAGGGGCTACACTGATCCATTTCTTTTGGTCTTAATTTAGAGCCAGCATGTGTATTTTTAGTACGAGCTCTTGTAGAAAATGCTTTGTCACCTACAGCAGGCAGCTGCCGTCTTTTCACCCACTTGCTGAAATATTTAAATATATTTCTAGTAGTTCTACATCAAATCCAGCGAATAAGCTGTTAAAGGGGAGCTATGATGTGTATTTGGGATCTGCATATAATTCCCAAAAATGTGAAATCAAACCATGGAGAGATATTTATACTTTTTTTTTCTTTTTCATACTTCCTCCAAACGAGCCTTTGGGCATTTTCCCAATTTGTGACTTTTTCCTAAGAGTCATGTCAGTAGATATTAGGGCTGTGAATCTTTGGGTGTCCCACGATTCGATTCAATGTCGATTCTTGGTGTCACGATTCGATTCAAAATCGATTTTTTTTTTCCGATTCAACGCGATTCTCGATTCAAAAACGATATTTTCCCGATTCAAAACGATTCTCTATTCATTCAATACATAGGATTTCAGCAGGATCTACCCCAGTCTGCTGACATGCAAGCAGAGTAGTAGATTTTTGTAAAAAGCTTTTACAATTGTAAAGGACAATGTTTTATCAACTGATTGCAATAATGTAAATTTGTTTTAACTAATAAATGAACCAAAAATATGACTTATTTTATCTTTGTGAAAATATTGGACACAGTGTGTTGTCAAGCTTATGAGATGCGATGCAAGTGTAAGCCACTGTGACACTATTGTTCTTTTTTTATATATATATATATAAATGTCTAATGATAATGTCAATGAGGGATTTTTAATCACTGCTATGTTGAAATTGTAACTAATATTGATACTGTTGTTGATAATATACATTTTTGTTTCACTACTTTTGGTTTGTTCTGTGTCGTTTGTGTCTCCTCTCAATTGCTCTGTTATTGCAGGGTTTGGTTTTGGAATTACATTGCATTGTTATGTTATTGCTGTGTATTGTTTTGTTGGATTGATTAATTAAAAAAATAAAAATGAAAAAATAAATAAATAAATAATTTTTTTAAAAATGAGAATCGATTCTGAATCGCACAACGTGAGAATCGCGGTTCGAATTCGAATCGATTTTTTTCCCACACCCCTAGTAGATCTCTCCATATATGGTAGAAATGTATCCAAAGAGCTTTGCACGAGTCCGCCACCATTCTAGTCAATAAGTTCCTTTATTTTCCTCTATCCTCTTGTTGTGGGGCAGTCTTGCTCATATATGGACATTCATTCTCCGCTGTTGTCATTTCTAATACAAAGTAGAGAATAGTTTGAACTAATATCTGTCATTAGACTCTATATGGAATTGCTAAAAACTACAGCATGGCTGACATTGAGAGGACACAGTCGAAGAGCAGGCACGTAAAAGAGACCGCTGACAAAACGGCGCATCCTGAAGAGACGGTCAGAAAGAAGCTTGAGGATGGTCTGTAAAACGGCTACTAAAATGTTGACCAAAAAAAACACCATTACATGTTATGTAGACCACAAGAAAGTGTTATTAAATGTAGGGGAAAAAATGACAATACAACGAATTTAAACTTAAATTTAACATTGTTTTTAAAGGGGACCTATGATGTTTTTCATCTACATTTATAGGGGAACTGCACTTTTTTTTCTTTCACAATCCATATATTGATCCCAGAGAGGTAACTAACGTATGCTGTATTGACATTCTGAACCGGTGAGCTTCTGCATCGCCTCTGAGTTAGTAAAAGTTAATTCTAGATTATAAATCATGCCTTTCACTTGTATAGTAGAAGGCTGTGGCCATAAATCGAGAAGTTGGTCGACTTTGACATCCAACTTAGACCCGGGGACGGCGAGAAAGACACAAAAAGATGCTGGTTTCATGTTGTTGTTTTTTAATTCCTCATTTAAACGAGAGGATATGAACATCCCATCAGTCGGCATCCCAGTGAGCGCAGATATTGTACAGTAAGGGATTATTTTATTATGTTCGTAGTAGGGCTGGGCGATATGGCCTTTTTTTAATATCTCAACGTTTTTAGGCCATGTCACGATACACGATACATATCGCGATATTTTGCCTTAGCCTTGAATGAACACTTGATGCATATAATCACAGCAGTATGATTATTCTATGTGTCTACATTAAAACATTCTTGTTCATACTGCCTTAATATATGCTTATTTTAAACTTTCATACAGAGAGGGAAATCACAACTAAGTCAATTTAGCAAAACTGTATTTATTATTCAGTTATTAAGCAGTGGCACAAACATTCATGTCATTTCAAAACAGAAAGTGCAAGATTGTCAGAGACATTTTAAAATAAGGTATTAGTGCACTTTTGTGCATGATGTCACTAAGACGACAAATCAAAACACTAAAGTAAAGTGCACTTTTTGTTCAGAACGCCACTACAATAGTTTAAAACAAATAAAGTGCACTTTGGTGCATGATGTCACACAAGATATTTCAATAAGTGTCAAATAAAAATGAGCTGCATAATAGGTAATCAAATTGTGTACGTCCTTCGCTATGTGGTAGGTTACTGCGGACGTTATCTCCTTTTCTCCGCATTTTGTTGGTGTGGCACCGAACGGAGATGTTGACATGCGGAGTAAGCACTCTTCATTCTCTAGCAGGTGACTTTTCAAATGATGCTACATATTAGCAGTAATGCTACTTTTTGTAGCAACGCTTTTGCCCCACACTTGACAAATTACGGTTGTCTGTTCGACATATTCCCACTTGAAGCCAAACCACCGCCAGACGATGGACCCCCTGCTGTTTTTCTTGGGAATTAATTCTTCCTTCATTTGTTACCAGATTCGCACCTTCTTTCTCTCGTATTACCACTCGCACCACAGCTAACGTTACCCATGCTGCTACCTCTCTGCTCCGCGAGGGCGTATACGTATGTGACGTATGTAAGAAGGTGCGCTTGTTTAAGTCTCTGTGAGAAGGACAGACTAGAAAGAGTGAGAAGAGCCTGTAGTGTAATGCCCGCAGCTAAAAGCAACTGCGTGAGAACGTATACTCGCATATCACGATAGTCATTTTCTATATCGCACAGAGACAAACTCGCAATATATCGAGTATATCGATATATCGCCCAGCCGTAGTTCGTAGTTTGTATTTCTTGTTCAGCACTTAGCAATACTGTTGCATGATGCTTTGTGTTTCACTGGACCTGGATCTGTTTATCACTCAGCTGCTGAAACGTATCCGCTCAAAAACGCAAGGTTCTGCATCATCATTTATCCTAAAGTAGTCGTTGTTTCTCAAAGTCCTCCATAATTAGTAGTGTTCTTGTTGTGCAAGGAAATAGCGAACGTTGTCTTTGTGAAAATAGTGCGCTGCTGTATGCTTAAAATTATCAATATACATACACTACCGTTCAAAAGTTTGGGGTCACATTGAAATGTCCTTATTTTTGAAGGAAAAGCACTGTACTTTTCAATGAAGATAACTTTAAACTAGTCTTAACTTTAAAGAAATACACTCTATACATTGCTATTGTGGTAAATGACTATTCTAGCTGCAAATGTCTGGTTTTTGGTGCAATATCTACATAGGTGTATAGAGGCCAATTTCCAGCAACTATCACTCCAGTGTTCTAATGGTACAATGTGTTTGCTCATTGGCTCAGAAGGCTAAGTGATGATTAGAAAACCCTTGTGCAATCATGTTCACACATCTGAAAACAGTTTAGCTCATTACAGAAGCTACAAAAATGACCTTCCTTTGAGCAGATTGAGTTTCTGGAGCATCACATTTGTGGGGTCAATTAAACGCTCAAAATGGCCAGAAAAAGAGAACTTTCATCTAAAACTCGACAGTCTATTCTTGTTCTTAGAAATGAAGGCTATTCCACAAAATTGTTTGGGTAACCCCAAACTTTTGAACGGTAGTGTAAATATTAGGTTATTATGAATGCGCCTGTTTCAACATTACATATACTCACAGCATGTATATAAAACTTTAATGGAGATGTTTGGATGTTGTTATTTTTAAAACGCTTTATAAACAATTACCTCCATTGTTAGCTGACGTTTATTTATGAAGTGGAATGCATAAAATAAACTAAAAAACATAGGTGTTCTTGTCTCACATAAGGATTGGGAATAAGCACAATTCCCCCAAAAAGTGCAGTTTTGTTTTTTTTAACTTACATTGCAGTATTTGTCTGAATTTGCACATTTGTGAAATGCATGCATAATGTGTTCATTCATGACACCAGATGTGACCGGCGTATATCAGGTACAAAATGAAGTGATGGACAGTATCAACATTAGTAAGATGCCAATATCGAGCACCTTCATCCAACAATAAATATGGCTTATTGAGCAACGTCTGTAATGTCAGCGCTCTCGTCAGTTGCAACAGGAAATGATAGGTTGACCAAATCTGCCAATTGTTCTGAAATCCTTCCTTGATACTTACAGTGCCCTCCAAAAGTATTTGAACAGTGAGTCCAATTTGTTTATTTTTGTTGTAGACTGAAAACATTTGGGTTTGACATCAAAAGATGAAAATGGGATAAGAGATCAACATTTCAGCTTTTATTTCCAGGTATTTACATCTGGATCTGATACACAACTTAGAAGATAGCACATTTTGTTTGAAACTACCCATTTTTCATCAGAGCAAAAGTATTGGAACATGTGACTGACAGGTGTGTTTTGTTGCCCAGGTGTCTCACAATGGCATTGATTATTCACACAATAAATAGCACTGAATGTCTGAGCTCAGTTTCAGATTGGGTAGGATAGGTTTTGCCTGTGCAGACTGCATTTAGAGGTAGAACCAACATGAAAACCAGAGAGCTGTCTATGGGTGAAAAAGAAGCAATTGTGAATCTGAGAGAAGATGGACAATCAATCAGAGCCATTGCACAAACATTGGCCATAGCCAGTACAACCATTTGGAATGTCCTGAAGAAGAAAGAAACCACTGGTGTACTAAGCAACAGACGTGGAACAGGTAGACCAAGGAAAACATCAGCAGTTGATGACAGAGACATTGTGAGAGCTATAAAGAAAGACCCTAAAACAACCACTAGTGACATCAGCAACAACCTCCGGAGGGCAGGAGTGAAGGTATCCCAATCTACTGTTGGCAGAAGACTTCATGAACAGAAGTACAGAGGCTACACCAGAAGATGCAAACCACTCATTAGCAAGAAGAATAGGAAGGCCAGGCTGGAATTTGCCAAAAGGTACAGAGATGAGCCTCAAAAATTCTGGGAAAAAGTTTTATGGACTGATGAGACAAAGATTGACTTCTTCCAAAGTGATGGAAAGGCGAAAGTTTGGAGAAACAAAGGATCTGCTCATGATCCCAAACATACAAGCTCATCTGTGAAACATAATGTCATGGCTTGGGCTTGCATGGCTTCTTCTGGGACGTCATCTTCATTGATGATGTAACACATGATGGCAGCAGCAAAATGAACTCAGAAGTCTACAGAAACATTGTGTCTGCTAATTTAAAGAAAGATGCAACCAAACTGATTGGGAGATCCTTTGTCATGCAGCAAGATAACGACCCAAAACACACTGCCAAAACAACAAAGGAGTTCATCGTGGGCAAGAAGTGGAAGGTTTTGGACTGACCAAGTCAGTCTCCAGACTTAAACCCAATAGAGCATGCATTTTACCTGCTGAAGGAGACTGAAGGGAGTAACCCCCCAAAACAAACAACAACTGAAAGAGGCTGCGGTGAAAGCCTGGAAAAGCATCACAAAAGAAGAATGCAACAGTTTGGTGATGTCAATGGCTCACGGGCTTGATGCAGTTATTGAAAGCAAAGGATTTGCAACTAAATATTAAGTCTTATTCACTTTAATCTATTTTAAGTTTATATGTTCCAATACTTTTGCTCACCTAAAAATGTTGTGTTCCATTACAATTAATGCTATCTTCTAAGTTGTGTATCAGATCCAGATGTAAATACCTGGAAATAAAAGCTGAAATGATCTCTTGTCTCATATTCATCTTTGGATGTTAAACCCAAATGTTTTAGTCTACAACAAAAATAAAGGAATTGGCCTCACTGTTCCAATACTTTTGGAGGGCACTATGTGTAGTGTGTAGTGTAATGTATTTGCTACAGTGAGTGGTTTTAAAGTCAATTACTCTTAATTATTGTGCACTTGCTGAGCGATTCTGGAACAAACAAAAAAGTAACTTGACTAGATGAAAGCGTTGCATAAGAATTTTAACTTGTGAGACATTTGGGACAAACACTTGTTGATCAGCTGCTCTTAACTTCCTGTGGTACTTCCCTGCATGCATTGTGACGTCCTGTGTGTGTGTTTGTTTTGGGTGGGGGACTTCCTCTTTCAGGAAAAATCACAAGATTTATCATACTGTTCCCCATTATTTAATATGCTTCTTGTCATGCCCATCTTACTCTGACGCAATGGAACTGTGCTCACCACAAATCCTAATGGCCCCGCCATTTGTTTGTTATCCATGAAACAGGAAGTGGGAAGTAGTACACGCTTCACTTGTGACAGTTAGGTTTCGGCCGAGGTTTGTGCTCTACATTATGTTTTTGCTGAAACAACAAAGCTTAATGTGGCACAATACGTTTTACAAAGTACTGTACATTAAAAAAAAAAACAACAATATACTTTGCAATTGACTGGTACATTAGCACATCAGCCCCTCTGCAAGGTGGTTCTGGGTTTGAATCGGGTTTTCTAACGGTCCAAAAACATTCTAAACAGACCATGGGTGTGAATACAGCTGCTCGATCCTGGCAAAAATGTGAATCACAAGGTTTTTTTGCTTGGAATTGAGATCGGGACTGTCATGTTCATTTTTTTTTTCTTCACAAAACGTTTATTAAACAAATTAACTTAAAGAAAAGAGAACTCAAATGGTCATTCAAGTAGAGCGAGCAGCAGGAACTTTGCTTATTGCTATTGTTTCTGTTCAGCATAACAAAATAAAATAAATGTAACCTATTAGATTTGTTGCGGTTGTTCATGTCTGGTTTGCCTTGTACGGTTTTATACTGTACTTTGTGGTGGCATTAAAAAGGAACCTATTTTGCAAAACCAACCTATCTTACACGTTGGTACCAGTTTTTGTGTATTTGGGATCTGCATAAGTCCCGAGAATTTGAAATCAAACCAAATATGTATACATAAAACAATCTTGCCTTCCTTCATACTTCCTCCAATTTGTGATGTTTTCCCCACATGTGACGTCAGCGGATACCTTCATACATGGCAGAGATTTACGTCCGCCATTGTAGACCTACATTGTAGTCAATAAGTTCCCTATTTACCACCTCTACTTACAAAGCACTTCAGACTGTTTGTCGTCGTTTGGCTTGAATCCAAAATGACTCTGCAACACCAAATGAGAATCTTTTGACTCGTTTAGGTGATTCTCGCCATTACCATTAGGGAGCGTTATCCTTGACATTTTTACCAATAAAATAAACATGAATTGTTTTCTAAAAATGTATTTGGTATTCGTACAGGATTTTGTCACATGCAAGTTAAACTGAATTGCAATTTAAATACTTCAATGTTGTAAAATACATATTAGTACCGTATTTTTCGGAGTATAAGTCGCACCGGAGTATAAGTCGCACCTGCCGAAAATGCATAATAAAGAAGGAAAAAAACATAAGTCGCACTTTTTGGGGAAATTTATTTGATAAAACCCAACACCAAGAATAGACATTTGAAAGGCAATTTAAAATAAAGAATAGTGAACAACAGGCTGAATAAGTGTACGTTATATGACGCATAAATAACCAACTGAGGACGTGCCTGGTATGTTAACGTAACATATTATGGTAAGAGTCATTCAAATAACTATAACATATAGAACATGCTATACGTTTACCAAACAATCTGTCACTCCTAATCGCTAAATCCCATGAAATCTTATACGCCTAGTCTCTTACGTGAATGAGCTAAATAATATTATTTGATATTTTACGGTAATGTGTTAATTTCACACAAGTCGCTCCTGAGTATAAGTCGCACCCCCGGCCAAAATATATGAAAAAAACTTCGACTTATAGTCCGAAAAATACGGTACTTTTAATACTATAAAATACAACTCTCAACATATTGTCATGATTATCACAGCAAAATCAAAATAATTACATTACAGAGCAAATGCTCAAGAAAGCTATTTAGACTTAAACTTAGACACACTTTATTGATCCACAAGGGAAATTGTTCCACACAGTAGCTCAGTTTCAAAGGATGGAAAGGGTAAGGATGGAAAGGATAATGCAGGTATTAAGTAGACTAAACATGTACCATAGTAGCAATATAACATATGTAATATTTTATATTGCTACTATGGTACATGTGTACATGGTACATGGATACATACAGTATGTGTAATATAATATATTACATATACAGTATATAATATACTGATATCAGTATTTTACTGATATCCTTATTTTGTCAGTCAGGTTTCAGCGTGAAGCGCTTTTATTGTGAAGGCTGTAAGTGTGCTGTTGGTCTTTAAGGGGTCTTGACGACTATTGTGTTTTGAAGAAATAAAAAGCCTCCTGCTTACCGTCCTTTCTCACCATCTTTCAAACCCTTCAGGCACACTGTTGTTGTATCGTTGAAGTCCAGAGTTTCAAGATTTGTGAATCAACTCGCTCACCTTAACCGTGATTGGTGCAAAATGAGGACGTTTGCGTTATTGTGACTAGCGCTGCCGTTGACGTGTTAAGAGCGACACCAACATGTGAAAAACGGCGTGGGACTGTTAATGTGTCAGTAATATTGTTTTAGCTCTCAAACGAGCCACTGATAGACTTCTTTTTTCAGTCTGGTCGTTGGTGCAGGTGCCCATCCATAATTACCAGTGGGTTTTTCATCTATTTCGCCCACTTTCCTCTCCGGCATGTGGACAATAGTCCATGTTTAAAAATGGGATTGTTTACATGTGTGGATTGAGATCACGATCTTTTAACGATTAATCGTGCAGCCATATGTGTGAATGTGATTGACTGACAACCAGTCCAGGGTGTCTCCTGTTATCGATTGGATCATTTCCGATATTTATTTCTTTTCAAACCCATGTTGGTGCAGACAACATGCCGCATCTTGAATGTTATTACCAGTGTTGGGTTAGTTACTGAAAACCAGTAACTAGTTACCGTTACTAGTTACTTTATTTCAAAAGTAACTCAGTTACTAACTCAGTTACTTACACCAACAAGTAATGTGTTACTGTGAAAAGTAACTATTTAGTTACTTTTTTATTTTTTTATTTTTTATTTTTTTTGAGGCTCCCATTAATGTCCTTTTAGCCTTCATTTCAGTACTGTTATTGCACTGGAGAATAATACAATCTGTTGATCAACTTGACATGCATTTGCATCACTGAACTCTGCTAAGCAATGTGGTCTACATACAACACACAAAGACAAAGATATGTTTCAAAGGGCCAATTTATTTCAGGCCAGAACAAATTGACAAAACTATTTTAAATAGCTCCAACATAACATACACTACCGTTCAAAAGTTTGGGGTCACCCAAACAATTTTGTGGAATAGCCTTCATTTCTAAGAACAAGAATAGACTGTCGAGTTTCAGATGAAAGTTCTCTTTTTCTGGCCATTTTGAGCGTTTAATTGACCCCACAAATGTGATGCTCCAGAAACTCAATCTGCTCAAAGGAAGGTCAGTTTTGTAGCTTCTGTAACGAGCTAAACTGTTTTCAGATGTGTGAACATGATTGCACAAGGGTTTTCTAATCATCAATTAGCCTTCTGAGCCAATGAGCAAACACATTGTACCATTAGAACACTGGAGTGATAGTTGCTGGAAATGGGCCTCTATACACCTATGTAGATATTGCACCAAAAACCAGACATTTGCAGCTAGAATAGTCATTTACCACATTAGCAATGTATAGAGTGTATTTCTTTAAAGTTAATACTAGTTTAAAGTTATCTTCATTGAAAAGTACAGTGCTTTTCCTTAAAAAATAAGGACATTTCAATGTGACCCCAAACTTTTGAACGGTAGTGTACATAAGTAACAAACAGCATAATAACAATATAGCTGTAAAGCTGGCTTCACCCAAGGAAGGCACACATGACATACACAAAGCCTAACCAGGCATTTTTTTTTCTCTCAAGGAATTCGGAAATAAAATCATGTCTTCATGAGATCAACACTACGCATTTTCCCAGTTTTAGTTTAGCGATAAGGAAAGATTGGCCTGGCCCACTGGGATCGCTCTTTATGTTTGTGAACTTTATGGTCTATACATTTAGAGTGATGTGATAATCAAACACTCTATAAGTCTAGAATGAAATATAAGAGAATTGACAGAGTGTGTGTACCTTCAGTGATGAATGAGGAGCAGAGGCAGAGTTTTGAGTGTTTTCTTTAGCTCGCTTTCCATGTTTATGTACTCACTGTCCACTGTCCAGCTGCCTGAAAGCGAGTGACTCCACTGTAGAAATAGCCTGCATGTCTTCTAGCACATATAGCATATTCACCCCTATACGATATCCTACCCTAATACCCTACTGTGCAATATTACCCTTCGAGTGCAATACATCCGACACTGATTGTTATTTATTACTCCGGTACTCTTGTCTTGCTCTGTATATTGTACAGTATTTTGTATAGTGGTTTGTATATTGTACAGGATTGCTTATTATTTTTATTGGATAGTAGTCTGTTTATTTCAATTCTTAGTTGTTGTTTTTTTTCTCTATTACCTCTTGTATAATTTATTTTTATCCCATATTTGTTCCCACTACCGCACCTTAACTTGGAGTCCTTAATCTCGTTATATGCAAATATAATGACAATAAAGTCCATTCTATTCTATTCTTCTATACGCTGCAATGGCTCTATCAATGTTGTCCTGGCTGTCCTACCTGTAGCTCTGTTAAAAACCAGCCGCTGTTGGAGGTGTAGGTGAAGTGTGTCTCTCTTTACTAGCTTCGTCGAAGCATGTTGCTTTTGTAGCTGTTTCAGCAGATTTGAATTGCTGTTTTGGGAAGTAGATGGGATCTTTGATCCAAGACACAACTTACATTTAACTATAATGTTCTTTTCTTTGTGCTCGACAAAAGAAAAGTAGTGAGAATATCTCCATGTTAAGAAACACGGCTTCTGGCTCCGCCATGATGTAAACACAGGCACGCAATAGACTACTAGTTACCGCCGAAAATAACGGCGTTACGGTAACTCGTTACAAAGTAACCCAACATTGGTCATTACCGACCTGCCAACGCAGTGCACCTGTTACCAGATGACACCACTTGGGGGTGACATTACTGAAGAATGTAGAGGCTAAATAAACAACTCTTATTGTATTATTTTGAGTGGAATTAGTCTTGATTGGCCAACGAGTGATAAAATTGCTGAATAATGTACTTACAGCTGGTGGACAAAACACTCTTTGTACCGTCTTTGCTCCATTTTTCTATTGTCTTTCTCTTTGCACAGACGTAGCGGTCACAAACTTGTTTCGATTTTGTCTTGCTTTTTTTTCCATGCGGATACCTCACCTAAAAATAACTGCATGATACAGTGGTACCAATAGGGAAACTGGATCATATGCAAATTGGAGGAATGTTTCCAATAAGAACTAATGTAAATATAGTTAATCTGTTCCAGACACGAGGGCTGCACAATTTTGAGAAAAAACCTAATTGAAAAACTGCGATTGCTGTTTTGATATTTTATACATAAAAATGCATAAAACTGTGAAAATAAAGGGTGAAGGAAGACATTTTACGTTTAGACTGTCAATCAATATATTCCTGTCTCAAGGTGCCACATATTAGAACATCCATCCATCCATGTTCAACCCCTTGTCCCTCTCGGGGTCACGGGGGGTGCTGGAGCCTATCTCAGCTGCATTCGGGCGGAAAGCGGGGTACACCCTGCACAAGTCACCACCTCATCGCAGGGCCATATTAGAACAATATGAAATAATTTACTTTTAAAAATATTTTTGCTTTATGCACACAGACTCAGAGCTTTTGTCTACATAGGTCTTTCTCCCGGAAAAACACAAGTGATGACGTCACGACTATTGTCGACAAATATAATTGTCGGCGACAAATTTTATTGTCGACTAATCAGCCCTAGTACAAAATAAATGCATTCCCTAAATGAATGCATTACAAAGTGGTTGACAACTGCCAAATGTCTGAATGACACTTTCCAGATCCACACCAAATTATACTGATCTCTGCTTCAACAGTTAACTATTCCATACAGGTCAAAAGAAGCAAGTGGGTTAGGAACACATAATCACTCTTTCTTCTCTGCCGTCTTGTTCTGGTCTGAGTCACGTCTCAATTGGCGTCTTCCTGTTTACTCTCCATTTAGCCAATAGCATTCGAACCGGCAGCGGAAAGAGTCAATTGTGTGTCAAATAAATAAATAAATGATGTCTAGTCTCCACCACATCCCATGCACACGCACACAAACACAGTGTCGTTTACATCCCAAGGACGTACATGTTGACTTTGACACCATAAAAAGCTATTTCAGCCTGCGGCTGTACACTATTTTCATTCACGAGGGACCTGTTTTAAACACCATGTATGATCTATGAAAGTAAATAATATCAATGAACAATGCATGAAACAAAGACACCTCGGTGCACTGCAAAAAGTCAGTGTTCAAAAACAAGAAAAAAAAACACAATAATTAGGGGTATTTTATTTGAACTAAGCAAAATTATCTGCCAATAGAACAAGGAAATTCGGCTTGTCAAGACTTTCCAAAACAAGTAAAATTAGCTAACCTCAATTAAGCCAAAAATACCTTAAAATAAGTATATTCTCACTAATAACTTTTCTTGGTAGAAAAAAATATGAGACCTTTTTGCTCAATATGTTGAAAAATATTCTTAAATTAAGTAAATGCTAGTGCCATTATCTTGACATAATGATATGCGCTCGGCATCATGATTTGTTTTTTCATGCTTGAAGTAAGAAATGATTACTTAAAAAAATAAGTTTTATACTTGTGAGTGTTGATGACACAGCTTTGCATTGATTGATTGATTGATTGATTGAGACTTTTATTAGTAGGTTGCACAGTGAAGTACATATTCCGTACAATTGACCACTAAATGGTAACACCCGAATAAGTTTTTCAACTTGTTTAAGTCGGGGTCCACTTAAATTGATTCATGATACAGATATATACTATCATATATACTATCATCATAATACAGTCATCACACAAGATAATCACATTGAATTATTTACATTATTTACAATCAGGGGTGTGGAGGGGGGGGGGGGAAAGGATATGGACATCAAGTAGTGGACAGTTGATATTCTAGTTTCAAGCATGTTTTACTCTATATAGGTCATAAAATCTCAGCTACAAGCTGTAATATCTTACTGAGATCATTTAGGACCAAAACCCTTAAACAAGTAAAACACTCTAACATCAAATCTGCTTTGTGAGAAGAATTATATTATCAGACAGAAAATAAGCAAATATCACCCTTATTTGAGATATTTAATCTTACTTAGATTTCAGTTTTTGCAGTATGATAAGTGACGAGCGTCATATTTTTGCTGTTTGTAGCCATGCAGACAAGATTAGGCTTAATTCAATCTAATCCTAAAACCCCCCACCACAGAGTAAATGTGTTTTGCTATTTTGTTTGTCACGCCAGACTCGATCTGCTACAAAGTTAGGAAGTGAAGTGGGCTCCCTGACTGTTTCACACGGCTATTAAAACGGCGACCACACCTTGTGGCTTTTTCTTCCTGCTAAAGGCAGGGAATCGGTTACATAATGCAAACACGGATAATAGGCTTAGTTTTAATGAATCAATATCCTCGGGGTCACTTTCAAGTGCAACTTCTACCGCGCCTTTGTCCTCCCTTCACATTGCGTGTGTGTGCACAAGGTACCTTTTGAGGGTGACAAAAACAGAGCAAAATGTACACTGCAAAAACTGAAATCTAAGTAAGATTAAATATCTCAAATAAGGGTGATATTTGCTTATTTTCTGTCTAATAAGATAATTCTTCTCACTAAGCAGATTTTATGCCAGAGTGTTTTACTTGTTTTAAGTGTTTTGGTTCTAAATGATCTCAGTAAGATATTACAGCTTGTTGCTGAGATTTTATGACCTATATTGAGTAAAACATGCTTGAAACTAGAATATCAACTGTTGCAAAGCTGTGTCATCAACACTCACAAGTATAAAACTGCTTTTTTAAAGTAATAATTTCTTATTTCAAGCATGAAAAAAAAATCATTTTGACACAAATGTGTCTCATAATTAAAAAAGATGACAGCCAAATGGACTTTGCTGTTTTATTTTCAATGCAACAATAGAAAACACATACTCATATAGTAGTACAGTTGGCACAGTACAGTAAATAATATTAATATTTAAACATTTGACATTTCTAACAATTTTGAACAGAAATAGTTCATGCACATTCAGATAAATTCCTCAAAATTACAATTAAAAATTTTTTGGGCGGGGGCCGGGCTGTATTTATTGCACTAATTGACTGAAAGAGCACGCACTTGGCGCAATGATGTCATGTTGTCGATGGAAAAATGCATTTTAAGACCATATGATTTGCCTGAGCGGCTAGTAGACCCCGAGAGTAACAAGCGCTTGCCTTGTTGCCTTTCCATTAAGAACAATAAATTAGTTTTTAGTATAAGTTTGCTGGTTTCAAGAAATGTAATGCAGAGCGCATATCATTATGTCAAGATAATGGCACTAGCATTTACTTAATTTAAGAATATTTTTCAACATATTGAGCAAAAAGGTCTAACTTTTCTACCAAGAAAAGTGCACTTGTTATTAGTGAGAATATACTTATTTTAAGGTATTTTTGGGTTCTTTGAAGTTAGCTAATTTTACTTGTTTTGGAAAGTCTTGACAAGCCAATTTTTCTTGTTCTATTGACAGATAATTTTGCTTAGTTCAAATAAAATACCCCTCATTTTTGTATATTTTTTTTTCTTGTTTTTGAACACTGACTTTTTGCAGTGTAAGGATGTTAATTCGTGTGTGGCCCACCACTGATGCTCCCTGTGCAAAGACAGTGTGTAATGCGAAACTGGGGGCGGACCCTCTGAAGCGCCGCCTGCCCGGGGGATATTGTGTATGGAAGTGTGTGCCTGTGTGTGTGTGCGCACCGCCACTAGTGACAGCTCAGTGAGCGGCTTCGGTCCTCTGCTGTGCAGGAATGGACCGCCGGTGCCTGGACTTCCACTGGGACGTTCTCTGACAGCATGCGGCTGTGTGCGTACGTGCGTCTGAGCGGGGGGTCCGACAGGTACCAGCAATGACGGCGGTCAACCGAATATCTCAACTGTGCTTTGATATCACCAGGCTGTGGCTGCAGCTGAAGGTGATGACAGGTAGAGTGACTTCTCAAGTGTTGACCGTTGTGTGTTTGCAGGGATAGTTTCAGTCCGAAAAAGCACAGAAGTGGAGGTTTTTCTACCCCAAGTTTCACATGCAGGGTTGTAGCAAAATGTAGGCTCAATGCATACCTATGGAGATGTTTGTTTTATTTACGATGACTCAACCTTGGCAGAGGTCTGTGCACTTCTCACTGCCGTTATAATTCCTCCCATCAACAGAAGAGCTTATGTTATTGCCTATGTTTTTAACCACACAATTATGTAGAACCAATTACATTTAGTGTTAACTTCAGGGGTGTCTAATCTTTTAACCGCCGTTGTCCAAAGTGAAAATGTGTCGGCAGTTTTAAGTAGACAACTTTTACACTTTATACATACCGTATTTTTCGGACTGTAAGTCGCAGTTTTTTTTCATAGTTTGGCCGGGGGTGCGACTTATACTCAGGAGCGACTTATGTGTGAAATTATGAACACATTACCGTAAAATATCAAATAATATTATTTAGCTCATTCACGTAAGAGACTAGACGTATAAGATTTCATGGGATTTAGCCATTAGGAGTTAAAGATTGTTTGGTAAACGTATCAATCAATCAATCAATCAATGTTTATTTATATAGCCCTAAATCACAAGTGTCTCAAAGGGCTGTACAAGCCACAACGACATCCTCGGTACAGAGCCCACATACGGGCAAGGAAAACTCACCCCAGTGGGACGTCAATGTGAATGACTATGAGAAACCTTGGAGTGGACCGCACATGTGGGTAACCCCCCCCGCCCCCCCCTCTAGGGGAGACCAAAAGCAATGGATGTCGAGTGGGTCTGACATAATATTGTGAAAGTCCAACACATCAGCGAAAGTCCAGTCCATGGTGGGGCCAGCAGGAACCATCCCGAGCGGAGTATAGCATGTTCTATATGTTATAGTTATTTGAATGACTCTTACCATAAAATGTTACGTTAACATACCAGGCACGTTCTCAGTTGGTTATTTATGCCTCATATAACGTACACTTATTCAGCCTGTTGTTCACTATTCTTTATTTATTTTAAATTGTCTTTCAAATGTCTATTCTTGGTGTTGGGTTTTATCAAATCAATTTCCCCCAAAAATGCGACTTATACTCCAGTGTGACTTATATATGTTTTTTTCCTTCTTTATTATGCATTTTTGGCAGGTGTGACTTATACTCCGAAAAATACGGTACTTGTATTATTTTGTAGTGTGGAATGATAAAAGGGTTAATGAAGTCAAATGACTCAGAACAATGGTAGGTGTGACAAAAACAAACCTATTTATTATTAACCGTCTGGAATGGACTAATGCTGTCTTTAAATTAAAGTGCATTGGTAATCGTTGTTTTGGGGGTGATACCAAGTGGTCACAATAAGTCATAAATATAAGTTCATGACATAGTAGGTTTAATGATGCGGACACGTATGTTACTGGATACTTTGTCTGTAAGTAACATGCAATTATAGTATATGATACTTGTTTATATTGACAATTTTCTTGTTTTAGACTGCAATATTGTTTAATTAAGGACGCTTATCACGTATGTCTAGCTTTTGTGCTATTTTGTGCTTAGCTGTTGTTGTTAGTTCCTAGTACCCTATAGCCTACCATGTTTCCCTTTTTTTGTAAATGACTAAAATACAAGACAAGACGAAACGTGTGTGCTTATCGGAGGACATTCAAATGTTAACTGGCTGTGCTTTGCAAAAGTTAACGTGCTTCAGGACTGCTTGTATCGGACATTTTACATCTGAGCCAAAAAAAACCATACCGTATTTTTCGGACTATAAGTCGCAGTTTTTTTCATCGTTTGGCCGGGGGTGCGACTTATACTTAGGAGCGACTTATGTGTGAAATTATTAACACATTACCGTAAAATATCAAATAATATTATTTAGCTCATTCACGTAAGAGACTAGACGTATAAGATTTCATGGGATTTAGCGATTAGGAGTGACAGATTGTTTGGTAAACGTATAGCATGTTCTATATGTTATAGTTATTTGAATGACTCTTACCATAATATGTTACGTTAACATACCAGGCACGTTCTCAGTTGGTTATTTATGCCTCATATAGCGTACACTTATTCAGCCTGTTGTTCACTATTCTTTATTTATTTTAAATTGCCTTTCAAATGTCTATTCTTGGTGTTGGGTTTTATCAAATAAATTTCCCCCAAAAATGCGACTTATACTCCAGTGCGACTTATGTTTTTTTCCTTCTTTATTATGCATTTTCGGCCAGTGCGACTTATACTCCGGAGCGACTTATACTCCGAAAAATACGGTACTTGTATTATTTTGTAGTGTGGAATGATAAAAGGGTTAATGAAGTCAAATGACTCAGAACAATGGTAGGTGTGACAAAAACAAACCTATTTATTATTAACCATCTGGAATGGACTAATGCTGTATTTAAATTGAAGTGCGGTGGTAATCGTCATTTTGGGGGTGATACCAAGTGGTCACAATAAGTCATAAATATAAGTTCATGACATAGTAGGTTGAATTATGCGGACACGTATGTTACTGGATACTTTGTCTGTAAGTAACATGCAACTATAGTATATGATACTTGTTTATATTGACAATTTTCTTGTTTTAGACTGCAATATTGTTTAATTAAGGACGCTTATCACGTATGTCTAGCTTTTGTACTATTTTGTGCTTAGCTGTTGTTGTTAGTTCCTAGTACCCTGTAGCCTACCATGTTTCCCTTTTTTTGTAAATGACTAAAATACAAACCCAGACGAAACGTGTGTGCTTATCGGAGGACATTCAAATGTTAACTGGCTGTTCTTTGCAAAAGTAAACGTGCTTCAGGACTGCTTGTATCGGACATTTTACATTTGAACCAAAAAACCCCATACCGTATTTTTCGGACTATAAGTCGCATTTTTTTTAATAGTTTGGCCGGGGGTGCAACTTATACTCAGGAGCGACTTATGTGTGAAATTATTAACACATTACTGTAAAATATCAAATAATATTATTTAGCTCATTCACGTAAGAGACTAGACGTATAAGATTTCATGGGATTTAGCGATTAGGAGTGACAGATTGTTTGGTAAACGTATAGCATGTTCTATATGTTATAGTTATTTGAATGACTCTTACCATAATATGTTACGTTAACATACCAGGCACGTTCTCAGTTGGTTATTTATGCCTCATATAACGTACACTTATTCAGCCTGTTGTTCACTATTCTTTATTTTAAATTGCCTTTCAAATGTCTATTCTTGGTGTTGGGTTTTATCAAATCAATTTCCCCCAAAAATGCGACTTGTACTCCAGTGCGACTTGTATATGTTTTTTTCCTTCTTTATTAGGCATTTTCGGCCGGTGCGACTTATACTCCGGAAAATACGGTACTTGTTTTATTGTTGGACGTGTCGGACCAATATCGGATACCAACATCAGATCAGGAGACCCCTAATTTTAAGCATGGAAAACAAATAGCATAAATCGGTGGTTTGCAAACTGTGGTACAGGTACCATTAGTGGTTCGCCAAACAATCACTACATTTTTTTTATTTTTTGTCCCATATTCAAAAACAGTGCTACTGTTCAATCTGTGCGTAATATTACAATATACCTGCTAAAGAAAACCTCTGCCGTGTTTTAATGAATACTTAGGCCTACTACGCTACTGTATTTTAATGTCGGTCATTATGGTGGTACTTGGGTAGCCAAGTGTTTTTTTGAGGTGGTATTTGGTGAAAAAAGTTTTAGAACCACTTACTTAAAGGCCTACTGAAAGCCACTACTACCGACCACGCAGTCTGATAGTTTATATATCAATGATGAAATCTTAACATTATAACACATGCCAATACGGCCGGGTTAACTTATAAAGTGACATTTTAAATTTGCCGCTAAACTTCCGGTTCGAAACGCCTCTGAGGATGACGTATGCGCGTGACGTAGCCCGACGAACACGGGTATGCCTTCCACATTGAAGCCGGTACGAAAAAGCTCTGTTTTCATTTCATAATTCCACAGTATTCTGGACATCTGTGTTCGTGAATCTGTTTCAATCATGTTCATTGCATTATGGAGAAGGAAGCCAAGCAAGCAAAGAAGAAAGTTGTCGGTGCGAAATGGACGTATTTTTCGAACGTAGTCAGCCACAACAGTACACAGCCGGCGCTTCTTTGTTTACATTCCCGAAAGATGCAGTCAAGATGGAAGAACTCGGATAACAGAGACTCTAACCAGGAGGACTTTTGATTTGGATACACAGACGCCTGTAGAGAACTGGGACAACACAGACTCTTACCAGGATTACTTTGATTTGGATGACAAAGACGCAGACGTGCTACTGTGAGTATGCAGCTTTGGCTTTTTTTTGCGTATGTACGTAACTTTTTTAAAATATATAAGCTTTATGAACCTTGGGTTAGGTGAACGGTCTTTTGGGCTGAGTGATTGTGTGTGTTGATCATGTGTTTGAATTGTATTGGCGTGTTCTATGGAGCTAGGAGCTAGCAGAGGAGCTAGGAGCTAGCATAACACGTACCGTACCGTAAGTGCGCGTCACGTACGTAACTTTTTAAAAATATATAAGCTTTATGAACCTTGGGTTAGGTGAACGGTCTTTTGGGCTGAGTGATTGTGTGTGTTGATCGGGTGTTTGAATTGTATTGGCGTGTTCTATGGAGCTAGGAGCTAGCAGAGGAGCTAGGAGCTAGCATAACAAACACGCAGGTGTTATTATGCAGGATTAATTTGTGGCATATTAAATATAAGCCTGGTTGTGTTGTGGCTAATAGAGTATATATATGTCTTGTGTTTATTTACTGTTGTAGTCATTCCCAGCTGAATATCAGGTACCGTGAGTATGCAGCCTTGGCTGCTAAACATTCGATAACTTGACCGTATGTGCGCGTCACGTACGTAACTTTTTAAAAATATATAAGCTTTATGAACCTTGGGTTAGGTAAACGGTCTTTTGGGCTGAGTGATTGTGTGTGTTGATCAGGTGTTTGAATTGTATTGGCGTGTTCTATGGAGCTAGGAGCTAGCAGAGGAGCTAGGAGCTAGCATAACAAACACGCAGGTGTTTTTATGCAGGATTAATTTGTGGCATATTAAATATAAGCCTGGTTGTGTTGTGGCTAATAGAGTATATATATGTCTTGTGTTTATTTACTGTTGTAGTCATTCCCAGCTGAATATCAGGTCACCCCCGGCTCTCACAGCATCTTCCCTATCTGAATAGCTTCAACTCCCCACTAGTCCTTCACTTGCACTTTACTCATCCACAAATCTTTCATCCTCGCTCAAATTAATGGGGAAATTGTCGCTTTCTCGGTCCGAATCTCTCTCACTTCATGCGGCCATCATTGTAAACAATAGGGAACTTTGCGTATATGTTCAACTGACTACGTCACGCTACTTCCGGTAGGTGCAAGCCTTTTTTTTATCAGATACCAAAAGTTGCAATCTTTATCGTCGTTGTTCTATACTAAATCCTTTCAGCAAAAATATGGCAATATCGCGAAATGATCAAGTATGACACATAGAATAGATCTGCTATCCCCGTTTAAATAAAAAAAATTCATTTCAGTAGGCCTTTAAATGTAAAAAAAGTTCCCACGCTTAGTCAGGCTAAATTTGGCCCACAGGCCCAACTTTGAGCCCTCCTGATTTAGATAATGTTTCTAGGTTTGCTATCTTTATTATTGTTAAAAAAAGATGCAATTACACACTTTTTTTCCCCTTCAACTGGTTGTAGGTTGAGGACACTTGTAACGTGTCTTCACCACCTCCAGTACCAGATATATGTCATTATTGTTTGGCTATCTCCTCTGCTGTTCTCCATGCTGTACTAGCAACAATCCCTCTTACATCGCCTTCACATTTAGATAAGCAGCCCGCACACAATCTTTGTTGGAAAAATGGGTTAAACCCACAGAAAGAGGTCATGTTGCTCCATTAGAAATCATCTTCTTGACTCAGCTGATCACCGCACAAAATGTGTCACGAGGACGTGCGCAGCGGCGTATGCATGTGCGTCCATGGTGTTCATGGATAAGCTGAATGAAAGAACATGACCTCACTTTGTCATCGTCATTGATTTGTGTGTGTTTTGCCCCGAGACGTCTTGTGTTGAAAGCATCACTTTTCATCAACGTTGCATAATACAAGCCGTGCAGTTTGTCCTGAGGTTAACGGCGCATAGTAAAGCTGTTGTGTATGTCAACGACTCAAAATATGTTATTTTTTTTCAAACAAAAGATATAAAACCATCACCGTCGGCTAGCATGCTATCATTAGTGGTTTTATGAGAAATATTTGTTGGGTTGAGGTGCAGGCAGCATACCCCTTCCCATTCTAACTGTCCTGGATGAAATTATATTCTTTTTTCCAATCATTTTTGAACTTGCAAGCGTATTTCTTCTTCTTACTCGTTGTAGCCATGTCTCTTCTTCGTTCTTCTGCTTCGTCTCCTTTTTGTTGTGTGTGCAGTTGTGCACTGAGCTCCAAAAGCCGTAGATGTTATTGTAGCGTCCCGGAAGAGTTAGTGCTGCAAGGGGTTCTGGGTATTTGTTCTGTTGTGTTTACGTTGTGTTACGGTGCGGATGTTCTCCCGAAATGTGTTTGTCATTCTTGTTTGGTGTGGGTTGACAGTGTGGCGCATATTAGTAACAGTGTTAAAGTTGTTTATACGCTGACCCTCAGTATGACCTGTATGGCTGTTGAGCAAGCATGCCTTGCATTCACTTGTGTGTGTGTGTGAGCTTGAAAGTAACGTTATCATTAATCCAGTTAAAAGATCATACAACGTGTCAGCATTTCTTGACATCTTCGAGTAAAGACCATTGTATTATGTGACTGGGCCGGCACGCTGTTTATATGGAGGAAAAGCGGACGCCTGGACAGCATGCGGCTGTTAAGGGGTGAAGGTTTCAGGTGAGAGAGGACGCTAAAGGCAGTGCCTTTAAGGCACGCCCCCAATATTGTTGGCCGGGTGGATATCGGGAGAAATTCGGGAGAATGGTTACCCCGGGAGATTTTCAGAAGGGGCACTGAAATTCGAGAGTCTCCCGGGAAAATCGGGAGGGTTGGCAAGTATGTCCTATGCTCGTAAAACTAGAGATGTCTCGATCATGGTATCGGATCGGGGGCCGATATTTGCCTTTTTTTTAACTGTTAACTGTAAATAAGGGTGTCAAAAAAATGTATTTTCGAATTCATCGCGATTCTTATTTGTAACAATTTGTAATCGATGAAAGAAAAAAAATATAGATTTTTAATCAATGAAATGATAAATGGGTTATACTTGTATAGCGCTTTTCTACCTTCAAGGTACTCAAAGCGCTTTGACAGTATTTCCACATTCACCCATTCACACACTGATGGCGGGAGCTGCCATGCAAGGCGCTAACCAGCAGCCATCAGGAGCAAGGGTGAAGTGTCTTGCCCAAGGACACAATAAAAATGTTTTCATTTTTAGTTATTTTGTATTTACTTTTTTAATCTGTCCTGTACAGCCACTCATGTAAATCGTATTGCTGATGTAAATGATCATATCAGCTGTACATATTTACTTTAGAAAAGAAACTTCTCTAATTGCCTTATTTATTTGACTTCATTAAATGTTTGGGTATAGTTTTTTTTTAAGACAAAAGTTTTCTTTTAAGTAATCTACAAGTTGATTAGAGTTTTTTTTATATTGCTTTATGGAGGAATGTAGTTAATCATAAATCTGGCACACAATGACACGACGTGACTTCGACGCGGGCGCGGGAGGGTTCGAGACCGGGACGTTTCAGAGACTGTATAGGTTCAAGGTTCAAGGTTCAACTTTATTGTCCCCGCGGGGAAATTTGTCTTGGGCACAGTGCATCATTGCTTTCTTAACATACACAAAAACAACAGAACAAAAACACAAGCGCAGACACAACCACAACCAGACAACTAACATTTAAACATCAGAACATGGAGCTTGATAGACATAGGTGGCACTTTGATGTAGGCATAATATCTACAGTATGGAGATAAAGATAAAGTGCCAGTGTGCATTGCACTAGAGCTCATAGATAAAGTGCTATGTGCTAAAGTGCTTAGTACCGAAAATGATTAATTAGTATCGCGGTACTATACTAATATCGGTATACCGTACAACCCTAGTACACACTTTGCCAAATCATCAGCTGACGACAAGTAACATACTGTATGCGTGTGTGTGTGTCGTAATTGATGTGCTCAAAGCCGGAAGAGGGCAGAATATAATGCCTGCAGCACAGTCAAAAGGTAGCTCCCTCTAGGCAGCTGCCTATCCATAACAAAACATCAGCGTTAAGGGAGTGCGTGTGCAAGGAGAGTAAATGTAAACAACTTCTTCCTCCCATCGCTCTGTGCTTACATTCTTAAAACATTCTTGTTCATACTGCATTAATATATGTTCATTTTAAACTTTCATGCAGAGAGGGAAATCACAACTAAGTCAATTGACCAAAACTGTATTTATTAAACAGTTAAGCAGTGGCAGAAACATTCATGTCATTTCCAAAACAGAAAGTGCAAGATTGTGCGAAACATTTTAAAACAAGCTATTAGTGCACTTTTGTGCATGATGTCACTAAGATGACAAATCAAAACAACACTAAATTAAAGTGCACTTTTTGTACGGAACGCCACTACAATAGTTTAAAACAAATAAAGTGCACTTTTGTGCATGATGTCACTAAGATGACAAATCAAAACAACACTAAATTAAAGTGCACTTTTTGTACAGAACGCCACTACAATAGTTTAAAACAAATAAAGTGCACTTTTGTGCATGATGTCACAAGATATTTCAATAACTGCTAAATAAAAATGAGCTGCTTAATAGGAAATCAAATAGTGTATGTCCTTCGCTATGTGGTAGGTTCCTGCGGACGTTATCGCCTTCTGTTTTTGACGTTTTTTTCATACGGTGTTGATGTGGAAATGGAAGACGCCAGGCTCAATTGGGTCAGTGCTGGTTACTTTGGCATTTTGCCGGAGATGTTGACATGCGGAGTTTGAAGCCCTCCTCTTTTTCTAGCGGGTGACTTTTCAAATGATGCTACAAATTAGCAGTAATGCTACGATTTGTAGCAACGCTTTTGCCCCATACTTGACAAATTACGGTTGTCTGTTCAACATCTTCCCGCTTGAAGCCAAACCACCGCCAGACGATGGACTAGGGCTGTGCGATATGGCCTTTTTTAATATCTCGATATTTTTAGGCCATATCATGATACACGATATATATCGCGATATTTTGCCTTAGCCTTGAATGAACACTTGATGCGTACAATCACACCAGTATGATGATTCTATGTGTCTACATTAAAACATTCTTGTTCATACTGCATTAATATATGCTCATTTCAAACTTTCATTCAGAGAGTGAAATCACAACTAAGTCAATTGACCAAAACTGTATTTATTAAACAGTTAAGCAGTGGCACAAACATTCATGTCATTTCCAAAACAGAAAGTGCAAGATTGTGCGAAACATTTTAAAACAAGCTATTAGTGCACTTTTGTGCATGATGTCACTAAGATGACAAATCAAAACAACACTAAATTAAAGTGCACTTTTTGTACAGAACGCCACTACAATAGTTTAAAACAAATAAAGTGCACTTTTGTGCATGATGTCACACAAGATATTTCAATAACTGCTAAATAAAAATGAGCTGCTTAATAGGAAATCAAATAGTGTACGTCCTTCGCTATGTGGTAGGTTCCTGCGGACGTTATCGCCTTCTGTTTTTGACGTTTTTTTCATACGGTGTTGATGTGGAAATGGAAGACGCCAGGCTCAATTGGGTCAGTGCTGGTTACTTTGGCATTTTGTTGGTGTGGCACCGGCCGGAGATGTTGACATGCGGAGTTTGAAGCCCTCCTCTTTTTCTAGCGGGTGACTTTTCAAATGATGCTACAAATTAGCAGTAATGCTACGTTTTGTAGCAACGCTTTTGCCCCATACTTGACATATTACGGTTGTCTGTTCAACATCTTCCCGCTTGAAGCCAAACCACCGCCAGACGATGGACTAGGGCTGTGCGATATGGCCTTTTTTAATATCTCGATATTTTTAGGCCATATCATGATACACGATATATATCGCGATATTTTGCCTTAGCCTTGAATGAACACTTGATGCATACAATCACACCAGTATGATGATTCTATGTGTCTACATTAAAACATTCTTGTTCATACTGCATTAATATATGCTCATTTCAAACTTTCATTCAGAGAGTGAAATCACAACTAAGTCAATTTACCAAAACTGTATTTATTAAACAGTTATTAAGCAGTGGCACAAACATTCATGTCATTTCCAAAACAGAAAGTGCAAGATTGTGCGAAACATTTTAAAACAAGCTATTAGTGCACTTTTGTGCATGATGTCACTAAGATGACAAATCAAAACAACACTAAATTAAAGTGCACTTTTTGTACAGAACGCCACTACAATAGTTTAAAACAAATAAAGTGCACTTTTGTGCATGATGTCACACAAGATATTTCAATAACTGTCAAATAAAAATGAGCTGCATAATAAGAAATCAAATAGTGTACGTCCTTCGCTATGTGGTAGGTTACTGCGGACGTTATCTCCTTCTGTTGTTGACTATTTCTTTCCATACAGTGTTGATGTGGAAATGGAAGACACCAGGCTCAATTGGGTCAGTGCTGGTTGCTTCGGCATTTTGTTGGTGTGGCACCGGCCGGAGATGTTGACATGCGGAGTTTGAAGCCCTCCTTATTCTCTAGCGGGTGACTTTTCAAATGATGCTACAAATTAGTAGTGCTGCTACTTTTTGTAGCAACGCTTTTGCCGCATACTTGACATATTACGGTTGTCTGTTCAACATCTTCCCGCTTGAAGCCAAACCACCGCCAGACGATGGACTAGGGCCGGGCGATATGGCCTTTTTTTAATATCTTGATATTTTTAAGCCATATCACGATACACGATATATATTGCGATATTTTGCCTTAGCCTTGAATGAACACTTGATGCATATAATCACACCAGTATGATGATTCTATGTGTTTACATTAAAACATTCTTGTTCATACTGCATTAAAGGCCTACTGAAACCCACTACTACCGACCACGCAGTCTGATAGTTTATATATCAATGATGAAATCTTAACATTATAACACATGCCAATACGGCCGGGTTAACTTATAAAGTGACATTTTAAATTTGCCGCTAAACTTCCGGTTCGAAACGCCTCTGAGGATAACGTATGCGCGTGACGTAGCCCGACGAACACGGGTATGCCTTCCACATTGAAGCCAATATGAAAAAGCTCTGTTTTCATTTCATAATTCCACAGTATTCTGGACATCTGTGTTCGTGAATCTGTTTCAATCATGTTCATTGCATTATGGAGAAGGAAGCCAAGCAAGCAAAGAAGAAAGTTGTCGGTGCGAAATGGACGTATTTTTCGAACGTAGTCAGCCACAACAGTACACAGCCGGCGCTTCTTTGTTTACATTCCCGAAAGATGCAGTCAAGATGGAAGAACTCGGATAACAGAGACTCTAACCAGGAGGACTTTTGATTTGGATACACAGACGCCTGTAGAGAACTGGGACAACACAGACTCTTACCAGGATTACTTTGATTTGGATGACAAAGACGCAGACGTGCTACTGTGAGTATGCAGCTTTGGCTTTTTTTTGCGTATGTACGTAACTTTTTTAAAATATATAAGCTTTATGAACCTTGGGTTAGGTGAACGGTCTTTTGGGCTGAGTGATTGTGTGTGTTGATCATGTGTTTGAATTGTATTGGCGTGTTCTATGGAGCTAGGAGCTAGCAGAGGAGCTAGGAGCTAGCATAACACGTACCGTACCGTAAGTGCGCGTCACGTACGTAACTTTTTAAAAATATATAAGCTTTATGAACCTTGGGTTAGGTGAACGGTCTTTTGGGCTGAGTGATTGTGTGTGTTGATCGGGTGTTTGAATTGTATTGGCGTGTTCTATGGAGCTAGGAGCTAGCAGAGGAGCTAGGAGCTAGCATAACAAACACGCAGGTGTTATTATGCAGGATTAATTTGTGGCATATTAAATATAAGCCTGGTTGTGTTGTGGCTAATAGAGTATATATATGTCTTGTGTTTATTTACTGTTGTAGTCATTCCCAGCTGAATATCAGGTACCGTGAGTATGCAGCCTTGGCTGCTAAACATTCGATAACTTGACCGTATGTGCGCGTCACGTACGTAACTTTTTAAAAATATATAAGCTTTATGAACCTTGGGTTAGGTAAACGGTCTTTTGGGCTGAGTGATTGTGTGTGTTGATCAGGTGTTTGAATTGTATTGGCGTGTTCTATGGAGCTAGGAGCTAGCAGAGGAGCTAGGAGCTAGCATAACAAACACGCAGGTGTTTTTATGCAGGATTAATTTGTGGCATATTAAATATAAGCCTGGTTGTGTTGTGGCTAATAGAGTATATATATGTCTTGTGTTTATTTACTGTTGTAGTCATTCCCAGCTGAATATCAGGTCACCCCCGGCTCTCACAGCATCTTCCCTATCTGAATAGCTTCAACTCCCCACTAGTCCTTCACTTGCACTTTACTCATCCACAAATCTTTCATCCTCGCTCAAATTAATGGGGAAATTGTCGCTTTCTCGGTCCGAATCTCTCTCACTTCATGCGGCCATCATTGTAAACAATAGGGAACTTTGCGTATATGTTCAACTGACTACGTCACGCTACTTCCGGTAGGTGCAAGCCTTTTTTTTATCAGATACCAAAAGTTGCAATCTTTATCGTCGTTGTTCTATACTAAATCCTTTCAGCAAAAATATGGCAATATCGCGAAATGATCAAGTATGACACATAGAATAGATCTGCTATCCCCGTTTAAATAAAAAAAATTCATTTCAGTAGGCCTTTAATATATGCTCATTTCAAACTTTCATTCAGAGAGTGAAATCACAACTAAGTCAATTGACCAAAACTGTATTTATTAAACAGTTATTAAGCAGTGGCACAAACATTCATGTCATTTCAAAACAAAGTGCAAGATTGTGCGAAACATTTTAAAACAAGCTATTAGTGCACTTTTGTGCATGATGTCACTAAGATGACAAATCAAAACAACACTAAATTAAAGTGCACTTTTTGTACAGAACGCCACTACAATAGTTTAAAACAAATAAAGTGCCCTTTTGTGCATGATGTCACACAAGATATTTCAATAACTGCTAAATAAAAATGAGCTGCATAATAGGAAATCAAATAGTTTATGACCTTCGCTATGTGGTAGGTTACTGCGGACGTTATCGCCTTCTGTTTTTGACGTTTTTTTCATACGGTGTTGATGTGGAAATGGAAGACGCCAGGCTCAATTGGGTCAGTGCTGGTTACTTTGGCATTTTGTTGGTGTGGCACCGGCCGGAGATGTTGACATGCGGAGTTTGAAGCCCTCCTCTTTTTCTAGTGGGTGACTTTTCAAAGGATGCTACAAATTAGCAGTAATGCTACGTTTTGTAGCAACGCTTTTGCCCCATACTTGACATATTACGGTTGTCTGTTCAACATCTTCCCGCTTGAAGCCAAACCACCGCCAGACGATGGACTAGGGCTGTGCGATATGGCCTTTTTTAATATCTCGATATTTTTAGGCCATATCATGATACACAATATATATCGCGATATTTTGCCTTAGCCTTGAATGAACACTTGATGCATACAATCACACCAGTATGATGATTCTATGTGTCTACATTAAAACATTCTTGTTCATACTGCATTAATATATGCTCATTTCAAACTTTCATTCAGAGAGTGAAATCACAACTAAGTCAATTTACCAAAACTGTATTTATTAAACAGTTATTAAGCAGTGGCACAAACATTCATGTCATTTCAAAACAAAGTGCAAGATTGTGAGACACATTTTAAAACAAGCTATTAGTGCACTTTTGTGCATGATGTCACTAAGATGACAAATCAAAACAACACTAAATTAAAGTGCACTTTTTGTACAGAACGCCACTACAATAGTTTAAAACAAATAAAGTGCCCTTTTGTGCATAATGTCACACAAGATATTTCAATAACTGCTAAATAAAAATGAGCTGCATAATAGGAAATCAAATAGTTTATGACCTTCGCTATGTGGTAGGTTACTGCGGACGTTATCTCCTTCTGTTTTTGACGTTTTTTCATACGGTGTTGATGTGGAAATGGAAGACGCCAGGCTCAATTGGGTCAGTGCTGGTTGCTTCGGCATTTTGTTGGTGTGGCACCGGCCAGAGATGTTGACATGCGGAGTTTGAAGCCCTCCTTATTCTCTAGCGGGTGACTTTTCAAATGATGCTACAAATTAGCAGTGCTGCTACTTTTTGTAGCAACGCTTTTGCCGCATACTTGACATATTACGGTTGTCTGTTCAACATCTTCCCGCTTGAAGCCAAACCACTGCCAGACGATGTACCCCGTGCTGTTTTTCTTGGGAGTTAATTATTCTTTCCATTTACCAGATTCGCACCTTCTCTCTCTTGTATTACCACTCGCACCGCTCTGCTTGCACCACCTGCCACAGCTAACTTTATCCATGCCGCTACCTCTCTGCTTGGCAAGGGCGTATGACGTTGCACGCGCGACAGTATGTGACATATGTAAGAAGGTGCGCTTGTTTTATCTCTCCGTGCGAAGGAGGGACAAGAAAGAGTGAGACACGCCTGTAGTGTAATGCCCACAGCTAAAAGCAACTGCGTGAGAACGTATCCTCGAATACTCACCAAATAGACATTTTCTACATCGCACAGAGACAAACCCACAATACATCGAGTATATTCGATATATTGCCCAGCCCTAGTTCCAAGAAAAACAAAGATACTGTATCATAGTTTTTTTTTTAAGACATTCGTCTTGTGCACAGTTCTGACTTTCACACTCGGGTGCGCAACTTGCCTTCCCTCGGGCAACCGCTGACCTTTTTGATGGTGACCCACTCAACTTTAGCATACAGACACGCGCCAAAATCATAGCACTGCTGCACGGTGTCAAATGCACCTGCAAGGCAATATTTGGATCTTGTTCAAGTGAACAGAGAACAACTTTGTGTACATGCTGTGTCTATAAAGCACTTGCCCAGTCTGTATTGCGGCCTAATTTAAATTTCGCTAACACTTTAATATGGGGAACATATTGTAAGTAACAAAGACTTAATTAAGAGTTATTTGGACACTAGGGGAACATATTGTAAGTAACAAATACTTAATTTAGAGCAGTGGTTCTTAACCTGGGTTCGATCGAACCCTAGGGGTTCGGTGAGTCGGGCTCAGGGGTTCGGCGGAGGTCAAGACACACCCGACTCATGGTGTAAATAAAAACTTCACCCTATCGGCGTATTATGGATACGGCAACAGCAGAAATCAGACTCATTTGCAGGTGTGTAATTTGTTGTGAGTTTATGCACTGTGTTGGTTTTGTTCTTTGAACAAGGTGATGTTCATGCACAGTTAATTTTATGCACCAGTAAAAAAACATGGTAACACTTTAGTATGGGGAACATATTCACTATTAATTAGTTGCTTATTAACATGCAAATTAGTAACATATTGGCTCTTAAGTAGTCATTATTAAGTACTTATTAATGCCTTATTCGGCATGGCCTTATTATAACCCTAACCCTCTAACCCTGGCCCTAACCCTCTAACCCTAACCCTAACCAAATAACTCTAAATTAAGTCTTTGTTACTTAGAATATGTTCCCCTAGTGTCCAAAAAACTCTAAATTAAGTCTTTGTTACTTAGAATATGTTCCCCTAGTGTCCAAATAACTCTAAATCAGGGGTCACCAACGCCGTGCCCGCGGGCACCAGGTAGCCCGTAAGGACCAGATGAGTAGCCCGCTGGCCTGTTCTAAAAATAGCTCAAATAGCAGCACTTACCAGTGAGCTGCCTCTATTTTTTAAATTGTATTTATTTACTAGCAAGCTGGTCTCGCTTTGCTTGACATTTTTAATTCTAAGAGAGACAAAACTCAAATAGAATTTGAAAATCCAAGAAAATATTTTAAAGACTTGGTCTTTTGCTAACTGACAAAGAAACAGATAACAGATTTGGTGTCCAGTTCAAAGTGTGAAATGATTTATTTAAAAATTTGACAGTTGACTTTCGTATTTTACATGTTATTTGTACAAACATGGTGCAAAGTAATTCATGATTTGTTAAAAATTTTTAGTGGCTAGCTAGTTAAAATGGGATATTGTGATTTCACAAGACTATCTTAGAAGTGATCATTTGAAAATGTTCAATTTGAAAAATGTGCACTTAGAGAAAATATAAAAATAAAGTGTTGCATATTGATATTTATCTGTTTCTATATATATTTATTGTGAGAAATCATTAAGATGATCAGTGTTTCCACAAAGATAAGTATCCTTAATTATTAATAATAACATAGAGTTAAAGGTAAATTGAGCAAATTGGCTATTTCTGGCAATTTATTTAAGTGTGTATCAAACTGGTAGCCCTTCGCATTAATCAGTACCCAAGAAGTAGCTCTTGGTTTCAAAAAGGTTGGTGACCCCTGCTCTAAATTAAGTCTTTGTTACTTAGAATATGTTCCCCTAGTGTCCAAAAAACTCTAAATTAAGTCTTTGTTACTTAGAATATGTTCCCCTAGTGTCCAAAAAACTCTAAATTAAGTCTTTGTTACTTAGAATATGTTCCCCTAGTGTCCAAAAAACTCTAAATTAAGTCTTTGTTACTTAGAATATGTTCCCCATACTAAAGTGTTACCAAAAACGTATAACTTTGTCTTGAATTTGAAAAAAAAAAATAAACATTTTATTTTTCACTAAAGAAGGGTTCAGTGAATGCGCATATAAAACCGGTGGGGTTTGGTACCTCCAACAAGGTTAAGAACCACTGATTTAGAGTTATTTGGTTTGGGTTAGGGATAGAGTTAGGGCCATGCAGAATAAGGCATTAATAAGTACTTAATAATGACTAATTAAGAGCCAATATGTTACTAATTTGTATGTTAATAAGCAACTAATTAATGGTGAATATGTTCCCCATACTAAAGTGTAAATTTCTGACCTTTTCATCTTGCATTTAAGACTTTAGTATATCTGCCAGAAGCTAAAGACAGGCTTCTTTTCTGCACTCTGCTCGGTTGAAGGAAGATAACAGTAACAGTGTACACATATGCCTTGTACTTGTATGCTTGTGTCTTAATTAGAGGCCACCAGAGAAGAATGGGCCAGTTATTCTTTGGAAAGCAGCACTTTTCACACGTGCAACAACTGAACCACAAAACGAACAAAATACACACACACACATTCCAGACCACTTGTCGTCCTGTGTGACCCAGTTGTTGTTGAGCTTGAGAAATGTGTGTGTCAGTGACAGATGGAGTTTATGTAAAGCCTCATCGTAATGCCAGATAATAGTTTGGCTTCCCTTACAGGAGTGAACATACACACACACACACCCAGCTGTAGAATATGTGCTACTGTCCATTTTCTCTGTTGGTATTTGGTGAGTGCACCCCTGCCGCGTGTGTGCGCGTGCATGATTAATCACCGCACGACCACTTTTGCATAAAAATGCATTGCCCTCGGTCAGGATTCGTGCTTGCGTACACTGTGGCCGATGAACTCCAACTTCCTGGGACTTTGAACTTAGACCAGCCGCCATCACTTGCAGCCATTAACTGCTGTGTTTGAACTGGCGTGTGAGTGTGTGTTTAGTAAAAAAAAAAAAAAGCTGCCAGGAAAATGACAGTGGAACAAAGGACTGTGTGTGTGTGTGTGTGTGTCTGCGGATGTGTCTGTGGCTTGCCGCTGTAATTAAATGTATTAGCTAGGTCTTTATTACCCATACTTGCCAACCTTAAGACTTCCGATACCGGGAGGTGGGGGGTGGGGGGCGTGGTTGGGGCGGGGGCGTTGTTAAGAGGGGAATATATTTAAGCTAGAATTCACCAACTCAAGTATCTATATATATATATATATATATTTTTTTTTTATACATATAAATAAAATAAATACTTGAATTTCAGTGTTCTGGAGGCTATCCAGTAAATGGCAGTATTGTCCTGTTTAAGAGTGTCACAGCATTGCTGTTTACGGCAGACGAACTGCTTTACGGTAGACTAAACGTGACTGCTGCTGTTGTTGTGTGTTGTTACCGCGCTGGGAGGACGTTAATGAAACTGCCTAACAATAAACCCACATAAGAAACCAAGAACTCGCCCTCGATCATTCTACAGTTATGACGTCATTGGGCAGGCACGCTGTTTATATTGTGGGAAAGCGGACGTGAAAACAGGCTGTCCCCACTCAGGTCCGCATTGAGCTGGAGGGGGCGTGGCCTCCAGCTCCGGCTGAATACCGGGAGTTTGTCGGGAGAACATTTCTGCCGGGAGGTTATCGGGAGAGGCGCTGAATACCGGGAGTCTCCCGGTAAAAACGGGAGGGTTGGCAAGTATGTTATTACCAGACACAGCAAATGGTTCTTGAAGTGACGCTGATATTGGAAAAAGTGCTCCAACTAAAGATGTAATAATAAGATTAACTAGAAATCTCATAACCAGAGATGTCCGACAATATCGGACTGCCGATATTTTCGGCCGATAAATGCTTTAAAATGTAATATCGGTAATTATCGGTATCTGTTTCAAAAAGTAAAATGTATGACTTTTTAAAACGCCGCTGTACGGAGAGGTATGCAGACGTAGGGAGATGTACAGAGCAGTTGCGTCTCCCAGGCATACTTGCCAACCTTCCCGATTTTCCCGGGATATTCCCGAATTTCAGTGCCCCTCCCAAAAATCTCCCGTGGCAACCATTCTCCCGACTTCCTCCCGATTTCCACCCAGACAACAATATTGGGGGCATGCCTTAAAGGCACTGCCTTTGCATGTCGGCCCAGTCACATAATATCTACGGCTTTTCACACACACGAGTGAATGCAACGCAAACTTGGTCAACAGCCATACAGGTCACACTGAGGGTGGCCGTAAAAACAACTTTAACACTGTTACAAATATGTGCCACACTGTGAACCCACACCAAACAAGAATGACAAACACATTTCGGGAGAACATCCGCACCGTAACACAACATAAACACAACAGAGCAAATACCCAGAACCCCTTGCAGCACTAACTCTTCCGGGACGCTACAATATACACCCCCCGCTACCCCCGCCCACTTCAACCTCTTCATGCTCTCTCAGGGAGAGCATGTCCCAAATTCCAAGCTGCTGTTTTGAGGCATGTTTAAAAAAAATAATGCACTTTGTGACTTCAATAATAACTATGGCAGTGCCATGTTGGCATTTTTTTTCCATAACTTGAGTTGATTTATTTTGGAAAACCTTGTTACATTGTTTAATGCATTCAGCGGGGCATCACAACAAAATTAGGCATAATAATGTGTTAATTCCACGACTGTATATATCGGTATCGGTTGATATCGGAATCTGTAATTAAGAGTTGGACAATATCGGAATATCGGATATCGGCAAAAAAGCCATTATCGGACATCTCTACTCATAACAAATATACACCAAAATGTAGCAAGAAATAAAGGAAAACACATCCTGAGTGTCGGCAATCAGCGGGCCAACATTTTACAATTGTATGCATTCGTAAATTAATCCTACTTTTAAAAACCGAGTGACTCCATTCTCTTGGTTTTCTTCCTCCTCCCCCATGTTGTCGCTTTCTCAGCTGTTTTTTTCCACACGACACCCAAATATGCCATTGTTAACATATTGAGTTAAATGCTAGGGAAGTGGGGAAAAAAACCTGTTAAAAACAAATTGATATTTAAATTCATGTGTGGCATGCATGTTGGGACGTGTGTTATTTGTTCCTGTTAGGCCTGTGAAAAAGCATGAATGAAATGAGGAAGAGATCTGCGGGTAGGGGGAAGGGTGTGAATAAGGCGGGGGGCATTCTTTTCTCTGCCCCCCGTAATCACTGTTTGTGTGTGCCCCACTTCCACTGTGAACGTGTGTGTGTGTGTGTGTGCACGGAGGGTTCAAGCGCAGCAGCCATAGTTTGATTTCTTTCATTGGATGGGACACAAAGCAGGCAGTTGTAGAGTTCAGTAGCAGTGGGAAAAAAAGCGAGACGCCTGCATGTCTGATGTGCTTCTGTGCACTGCACATTGTATCTATGCTATAGCGCAGTGTTTTTCAACCTTTTTTGAGCCAAGGCGCATTTTTTTCTTTGAAAAAAATCCGCAGGCACACCACCAGCAGACATCGTTAAAAAATGTAACTCCGTAGACAATAAAAAGTCGTTGTCACAATTGTTGGATATGAATTTAAACCATAACCAAGCATGCATCACTATAGCTCTTGTCTCAAAGTAAGTGTACTGTATGACCTGTCACATCACGCCGTGACTTATTTTGAGTTTTTTGCCGTTTTCCCGTGCGTAGTGTTTTAGTTCTTGTCTTGCGCTCCTATTTTGGTGGCTTATTTTGTTTTTTTTGGTATTTTCCTGTAGCAGTTTCATGTCTTCCTTTGAGCGCTATTCCCCGCAATCAAGAATATTTAAGTTGTTGCAATCTTTTTTTGTGTGGACTTTAGGGGTGTAACGGTACACAAAAATTTTGGTTCGGTACGTACCTCGGTTTAAAGGTCACGGTTCGGTTCATTTTCGGTACGGTAAGAAAACAACAAAATATAAATTTTTGGTTATTTATTTACCAAATTTGCAAAGTCTTCCACCAAAAATATTTTTCTTAGTGGAATATTTGATGTGAAGTAATCGGAACCTTGGATAGGTCAATAATTCATAATAACATTGATTTTGATTCAATATTATGTTTTGAGCAATGACAGTTTGAAAGAAAAAAAAACAGCTTTGTTTTATTAGTCAACATTGCAACTTTTTATAAATTACATTTAACCTTTAAGCTTTTTTATTTCACTTTTGTTATATTTTTGTTTATTTTAATAGTATTTTTAGAATGTGCCGTGGCGTGGGCCTTTAAAACATTAGCTGTGGGCCGCAAATGGCCTGCGGGGCACACTTTTGACACCCCTGCTATAGATAATAAAAAATTAAATCTGATAATTGTATGGATAAAAAGCAGAGCCTGGCGACGCATGCGCGTTTATCATAACTCTCGCTCTCTCTGTCTCTGCCCCTCCCTCACGAATGCTGCTGCGCCACAATTTGTTTTGTTTTTAACCCCTTCTTAACCCTGAACGTACATTGAAAATACACGCAACCCTAACTCAAAATGCCGGACATTTGAGGCATTTAAGAAACTCCGCCCTGACAGCTCCGCAAAAGAGGACATGTCCGGTGAAAAAAGGACGTATGGTCAGTCTATCGTAGCCCGGTTGCTGCTAACATGCCGTGTGTTGTGCCTCGGTGTGCATTGTTTACACAACGTGCGTCATGCTACTTAATATGTCCGTGTGGAAACTCGTTCGGTACACCTCCGAACCGAACCGGAACCCCCATAACGAAACGGTTCAATACAAATACACGTACCGTTACACCCCTAGTGGATATTGATTGTCATGTCATGTACGGATGTACTTTGTGGACGCCGTCTCTGCCCCACATGCTGTAAGTCTTTGCTGTCATCCAGCATTCTGTTTTTGTTTACTTTGTAGCCAGTTCAGTTTTAGTTTCGTTCTGCATACGGTACCCACCCTAAGCTTCAATGCCTTTTCTTAGGGGCACTCACCTTTTGTTTATTTGTGGTTTAAGCGTTACCTTTTTACCTACACATTGCCTCCCGCTGTCGCCTGCATATTGTGATCACGACAAACCATCGTCGTCTCACACGACCTGTTCCCGACATCTACAAAGCAATTAGCTACCACCTGATTGATTGATTGAGACTTTTATTAGTAGGTTGCACAGTGAAGTACATATTCCGTACAATTGACCACTAAATGGTAACACCCGAATAAGTTTTTCAACTTGTTTAAGTCGGGGTCCACTTAAATTGGTTCATGATACAGATATATACTATCATATATACTATCATCATAATACAGTCATCACACAAGATAATCACATTGAATTATTTACATTATTTACAATCAGGGGTGTGGAGGGGGGGGGGTATGGACATCAAGTAGTGGACATAGAGAGAGAGAGAGAGAGAGAGAGAGAGAGAGAGAGAGAGAGAGAGAGAGAGAGAGAGAGAGAGAGATCAGAAGGCATAAGAAAAAGAAAAAGTATCTGCATTTGATTGTTTACATTTGATTATTAGCAATCCGGGGAGGGTGTTAGTTTAGGGTTGTAGCTGCCTGGAGGTGAACTTTTATTGCGGTTTTGAAGGAGGATAGAGATGCCCTTTCTTTTATACCTGTTGGGAGCGCATTCCACATTGATGTGGCATAGAAAGAGAATGAGTTAAGACCTTTGTTAGTTCGGAATCTGGGTTTAACATGGTTAGTGGAGCACCCCCTGGTGTTGTGGTTATGGCGGTCATTTACGTTAAGGAAGTAGTTTGACATGTACTTCGGTATCAGGGAGGTGTAGCGGATTTTATAGACTAGGCTCAGTGCTACTGATATGGAAGAGAATAACACGGTTACTCTGCCGAGCTCTAGACAGCACCGACACTCAACAACGGCACATTATTTGCGGATTATAATTACTGGTTTACAAAAAAATATTTTTTACCCAAATAGGTGAAATTACATAATCTCCCACGGCACACCAGACTGTATCTCACGGCGCAGTGGTTGAAAAACACTGGTAAAGCGAATCTTGCCAGTGGACACTTACTCAAAGTACCTTTTAGCAAAGGAAATTTTAGTGATAATGGAAAAAAAACACAGATCCAAACATTAGTCAAAAGCCTAAGTAAAGCGTTGAACTTTAAAGGAGAACTGCACTTTTTTGGGAGTTTTGCTTATCATTCATAATACTTATGTAAGACCGGAACACATGTTTTTTTCTTTTTTTTTTTATGCATTGTAAATAAATGCGATCAAAAGTCTGCTTACAATGGAGCCAATGGGAACCCCTCTATTCCGCCTATAAAGCACTTTGAAAAACATCCAAACGCCTATCAAGGTTTTATATACACCAGGGGTGTCAAACTCATTTTAGATCGGGGGCCACCTGGAGAAAAATCTACTTCCAAGTGGGCCGCACTGGTAAAATCACAGCACGATAACTTAAAAATAAAGACAACTTCTGATTAGTTTTCTTTGTTTAAAAATAGAACAAGCACATTCTGAAAATGTACAAATCATAATGTTGTTTTTTTACAATTACATTTTGCGGTTAATAGTATTCTATCTTTATTTGTCGTTATTTATACTTTCTGAATAAGTTATGTGATAATGTTCATCAGTCAACTCATTGGTGTTCATTTTTAATCTATCAAGATAAAAAAAATTATATCAAAATCAAATTACAGGATGTTATTTATGTATTTTGCTCATTTTCCTCGACTGGTGCACTAACATGTGTTTTTTTTTTTTTTTTTACATATGCAGCATCATCTACAAAGATAAAAAAAATACTTGCTATTGCGACATCTAGTGGACACATTTAGAACAGCAGTTTCTCTCATTCAAAAATTTCGACTCATTTTTATACTTGGCAAACTCATCCCGCGGGCCGGATAAAAACCTGTTCACGGGCCTGATCCGGCCCATGGGCCGTACGTTTGACACCCCTGATATACACACTGTACGTATATATGTAATGTAGTAACAGGCACATTCATAATAACATGTCATATTTATGTATTTTGATCCTTTTAAGCATTCGTCGACGCATTAATTTAAAAAAAGGCTTTTGTCTCCACTACATCACTGATTATTACTCACTGCAGACTTCATGAGAGACAACAAACATAATAAAACATCACTTACTGTATAAGGTCTGCTGTCATTAGAATGCAGACTGCTCGGATGTTCATATATTCCTATTTACATGAAAAATGACTCATAATTCCTCGCAAAGAAAAGTGGGGTGGAACCAAGGGTTTTTTCGTGTTCTCGCCATTTCAGGGTTATGATGTACCAACTTGTCAGATTATGTCTTCATTCTCCTACTACCTAGGTGAGAGGCATTATTTATGATCTAGAACAGACCTGGGCAAATAAAGGCCCGGGGGCCACATGTAAGTATTAAGTATTTCAAACTGGCCGGCTGGACATTCCCAAATATTTTTTTAAGATGTAAAGTGTAGCTGCCATTATGATGTGCAGTAATCTTTTCAAATGACCGTAAGCCTTGAACTCTACAAAGTATTTCAATGGTTGGAATCTGCGCTTTTGCATGATATACTAGTTACTATGGTAATTAGTTACTATGGTAATCTAAGTCACAGCAGCTCAGACGTGGCACCAAGCAGTGGGGGTGGAGAGCGTTTCCACAGAGTGTCAGCCTGAAATGTGGGTGTCAGGGACAGACGTGGAAGGAGATTTTCACAACAAAGTTCTAAAGCTTAGTTATATATCAGATTGCATATTGTATTTTTACCCTTTGCGATCATATTTCCCTGTTTGTCGCATTTTTGTCGCGTTTTGTAAAATATGTCGATCGAGAGGGGGTTCATATGTTGTCAATATTCAGTGTTTTATCGTTCATAGAAAAATTTAAAATTCCATTCCGTTTTTTTAAGGCAGTCTGTCAAAATGTTTTTAGCATTCAATCAGACATTATTGGGAGGTTTTGTATTAGTGTTCCTAAAAATAGATATACCGGCCCTCAGACACATTTCTTTCTCTAAATTTGGCCCCGCAGTCAAAATAATTGCCCAGGCCTGATCTACAATAAACTTGGGAGCTCTGAGGCGTGAAAGCAGCTCACCTCAGCCGCTGATGTGAATACAGACAGAACAATCACAGCACACCTTAAAATGTGTTAGCGCTTATAATAACAATATCGCTAATACTTGGTCAATATTCAAGTCACGAAACGTAAACAGGGTGTTGTTGGCGCTTTTTGGATGTTTTTTTTAAGAGGGATTTATGGGCGGAATAGAGGACCTCGCATTGACTTCGTCACAGGCGGGCTTTTATTTAGGTTTATTTACGAGTTAGAATGCTCAATCCCAGAAAAATGCAATTCCCTTTTAACCTGCTGTTAAGTATACATAAAGGCTGGCCACAGGTTCATGTGCACCTCCACCCATGCTGTGCATGTAGAGCAGGGGTGTCCAAACTTTTTCCACTGAGGGCCGCACACTGAAAAATCAAAGCAAGCGGGGGCCATTTTGATATTTTTTTATTTTAAAAACCAATACAATATATGTATAAAAAATATACATTAAGGCCTCCACTCAGGCTTGATCCCGGGGACCCCAAAGGGTTTTTGGTTCAAAAAATATTTAAAATGTGTCATTATTCAGTATTATTATCTCTAGATCAACATTAGGTCTATCTGTCAATATAACGTTTTTAAAGGTTTAAGTCTTATGCTCTTTTTGTCAAAGAAAACCCTGTTTTTTTATGGAAAAAACACAAAATATGCAATATTTTCACCCAATAAAATTTTTAAGAGGAATATTTCAGATTATATAATAATTGGAGCCTTAAAAAGGCCAATAAATCATAACACCATTGATTTTAATTCATTATTATTTTTTGAGCAATGACACTTAAAAACAAATCACACAAAAATTATTGGGGAACCAAAAGGGTCCTACTCATTAAAGTGTTAAAAAATAAATTATACATTTTTTTTACTGTTTACTTTTAACACAATAATCTCGAGATCAACTTCAGATCTATCCGTCAATTATACGTTGTTTTGTTGTTTATGTTTTTTGTTTGTTCGTTTTAGGCCCTTCTTTAAAAAAAAAAAAAATTAAAAAAAAAGCAAAATTTTTTATATGGCAAACACAAAATATGCAACATTTTCCCAAAAAAATATCTCAAAGTGCAATATTTAATGTGACGTAATTGGAGCCTTGGATAGGTCAATAATTCATAATAAAATAGATTTTGATTCATTATTATTTTTTAAAGAAAGAAAGCCTGCGTGGCAGCTTTGTGTTATTAGAGTAAAAATTGCAACATTTTCTTGTTACATTTCACCTGTTTGGTCTTTCATACCACTTCTTATGTTTTTAATTTTTTTAATCGTATTTTAAAATGGGCCGTGGGGCCATTAAAAAATGACCTGCGGGCCGCAATTGGCCCCCGGGCCGCACTTTGGACATCCCTGATGTAGAGCGTCTCTCTCATGCCACACACACTGAACTGCAGCTACACACAAGCCAGCATGTTGACAACACACACACATACTCACACAAAGTACTAAATGGGTATTTGGTCCAAAGTCCTCCTTTCCCAGCTGTCACCCTTTCTGCTGTAGTAGTAGCTAATTATAGCAGAGTGTTGTTTTTGGTCAAATTAGAGGCTGCTTGGCTTTGCTGGAATGCTCGTGGTTGGTTTGAAATCTGCCAAGTGGACCTGCGGCCGTGCCACGTCTCCGTCTTGCCATCTTTTAGCTTCCATACGTTTTCCTACCTTTCCTCCCTTTGCTCATTGGTGGCTTATGCACGTCTATAATTAATTACCAAAAACGAATTGGAGCCGGCAGTAGCTCACTGTTTGAGGGTTTAGCCTTGGGACTGGGAGGTTGTAGGTTGGAGCTGGTCAAAAATAGGTGGACCACAGGAGTCTATTTGGGTCCTTTTTAGGTTGTGCAATTTACACTGGAATACTCATTTGAATTGATTATTATTAAACTCCCAAGGTATTTCAATCAGTATAGGTCAATAGTATTAAAACAGCAATACTTTCTTGGGTACCACCATAGTGACATGCTATTGTACCCCTTAAGGAGCAATAATGGCTGAAAACTGTATCACAATGAAAGTGTTTTAGATCGGTCGATATAGCTAATTAATGATTTTGGTAACACTTTAGTATGAGGAACATATTCACCATTAATTAGTTGCTTATTAACATGCAAATTAGTAACATTTTGGCTCTTAATTAGTCATTACTAAGTGCTAGTATTATTAATGCCTTATTCTGCATGGCCTTATTATACAACCAGTAAGCCATTAACTAATAGTCTTCCCTTAATAACCTCAGAATTATTGCTTATTGGTACTAAGTAAGGTAGTTGTATATGATTCTCCCTTTAATACCACTTAATGAATATGTTCTTACATAACAAAACACAAAACTACAATAACCCTAACTAGAGATGTCCGATATATCGGCCGATAAATGCTTTAAAATGTAATATCGGAAGTTATCGGTATCGGTTTTTTATTAAATCAACATAAAATACACAAGATACACTTACAATTAGTGCACCAACCCAAAAAACCTCACTCCCCCATTCACACTCATTCACACAAAAGGGTGTTTCTTTCTGTTATTAATATTCTGGTTCCTACATTATATATCAATATATATCAATACAGTCTGCAAGGGATACAGTCCGTAAGCACACATGATTGTGCGTGCTGCTGGTCCACTAATAGTACTAACCTTTAACAGTTAATGTTACTCATTTTCATTAATTACTAGTTTCTATGTAACTGTTTTTATATTGTTTTACTTTCTTTTTTATTCAAGAAAATGTTTTTAATTTATTTATCTTATTTTATTTTATACATTTTTTAAAAAAAGGACCTTATCTTCACCATACCTGGTTGTCCAAATTAGGCATAATAATGTGTTAATTCCACGACTGTATATATCGGTTGATATCGGTATCGGTTGATATCGGTATCGGTAATTAAAGAGTTGGACAATATCGGATATCGGCAAAAAGCCATTATCGGACATCCCTAACCCTAACCTTTAAGTCTCTGTTACTTACAATATGTTCCATAGTGTCCAAATAACTCTAAATTAAGTCTTTGTTACTTAGAATATGTTCCCCATACCAAAGTGTTACCATCCATCCATCAATTCATTTTCTACCGCTTGTCCCTTTCGGGGTCGCGGGGGGTACCGAAGCCTATCTCAGCTGCATTCGGGCGGAAGGCGGGGTACATGATTTTTTCTATCGAAAATAAGGAGCAGTAGAAAAATATATTAAATGTAAACATTTTTATTTCAAATGTAACCTTCCTCTGATTGTAATTCCCTTAGTAAGTAATATACTTAGTAAGTAATATACCCATCAGGATTGTTATTGATGATACACCAATAGAATATGTTCAACAAAATTCATTCTTAGGAGTGGTAATATATGAAAATATATCATGGAAGCCTCATATAAGTTACCTGAGGACAAAAGTTGCTAAATGTGTTGGAATGATGAGGAGATCATGTCATTTATTGAACACCAATGCTCTGCTGTTATTGTATCATTCATTTATTATGTCATATTTAAACTATTGTGTTGAAGTCTGGGGAAATTGTTATAAATCCCATCTACAGCCTTTAGTCACTGCAGAAAAAGGCCATTAGGATTGTGTCCAATGTTCACTACAGACATCATTCAAATCCACTATTCATGGAGTTAAAGGCCTACTGAAACCCACTACTACCGACCACGCAGTCTGATAGTTTATATATCAATGATGAAATCTTAACATTGCAACACATGCCAATACGGCCGGGTTAACTTATAAAGTGCAATTTTAAATTTCCCGCTAAACTTCCGGTTGAAAACGTCTTTGGATGATGACGTATGCGCGTGACGTAGCCAGTAAAACAGAAGTATCGGTACCCCATTGAAAACAATACAAAATAGCTCTGTTTTCATCTCATAATTCCACAGTACTCTGGACATCTGCGTTGGTGAATCTGTTGCAATTTGTTTAATGAACAATGGAGACTGCAAAGAAGAAAGTTGTAGGTGGGATCGGTGTATTAGCGGCTGGCTGTAGCAACACAACCAGGAGGACTTACTTGGATAGCAGACGCGCTAGCCGACGCTAGCCGCCAACCGCACGGATGATCGGGTGAAGTCCTTCGTCGTGCCGTCGATCGCTGGAACGCAGGTGAGCACGGGTGTTGATGAGCAGATGAGGGCTGGCTGGCGTAGGTGGAGCGCTAATGTTTTTATCATAGCTCTGTGAGGTCCGGTTGATAAGTTAGCTTCAATGGCGTCGTTAGCAACAGCATTGTTAAGCTTTGCCAGGCTGAGAATTATTAACCGTGTAGTTACATGTACATGGTTTAATAGTATTGTTGATCTTCTGTCTATCCTTCCAGTCAGGGATTTATTTATTTTGTTTCTATCTGCATTTGAGGCAGATGCTATCACGTTAGCTCAGTAGCTAAAGAGCTTCGCCGATGTATTGTCGTGGAGATAAAAGTCACTGTGAATGTCCATTTCGCGTTCTCGACTCTCATTTTCAAGAGGATATAGTATCCGAGGTGGTTTAAAATACAAATCCGTGATCCACAATAGAAAAAGGAGAGAGTGTGGAATCCAATGAGCCAGCTTGTACCTAAGTTACTGTCAGACCTAAAAAAGATATGTCTTGCACTGCATTCTAGTCCGTCACTCTAACGTTCCTCATCCACAAATCTTTCATCCTCACTCAAATTAATGGGGTAATCGTCGCTTTCTCGGTCCGACTCGCTCTAGCTGCGTTGAAAACAATAGGAAAATATGAGGAGGCGAACAACTGACTACGTCACGCTACTTTCGGTAGGGGCAAGGCTTTTTTTATCAGAGACCAAAAGTTGCGAACTTTATCGTCGTTGTTCTATACTAAATCCTTTCAACAACAATATGGCAATATCTCGAAATGATCAAGTATGACACATAGAATGGATCTGCTATCCCCGTTTAAATAAAAAAAAATTCATTTCAGTAGGCCTTTAAAGCAACTTAAACTGCACGATGTAATCAACTTTAAAACTGCTTAAATTATGTTTAGGGCATCCCAAAAATCTCTACCATCCAATATACAGAACCTATTCCAGGATAGAGATGCTCACCATAGTTATAGTCTAAGAGGAAACAACAAATTACATTTTCCTAAATTTAGAACAACTTTAAAATCAATGTGCATTTCAGCGCGTGGAGTCAGTCTGTGGAACAACTTAGGGGACGAGTTAAAAACCTGTTCTAACATGGTTCAATTTAAAAAAGAAGTACTAAAGAAGTACGAGGAGGAAAGAGAGTGATGCCCTCAGCACAGAGAGAGAGAGAGAGCTGAGAGAGAGAGAGAGCTGAGAGAGAGAGAGAGAGAGCTGAGAGAGAGAGAGAGCTGAGAGAGAGAGAGAGAGAGCTGAGAGAGAGAGAGAGAGAGCTGAGAGAGAGAGAGAGCTGAGAGAGAGAGAGAGCTGAGAGAGAGAGAGAGCTGAGAGAGGGAGGGAGGGAGAGAGAGAGAGAGAGTGTGTGTTTTGTCTGGTCTTGTCTCATAGTAACAGTGGTACTATTGTTTTGTTAGTGTACAGGAGATTTTCTTGTTTTTGTTTGTATAGTATTGTTCTTGTATTATATTGTTTATGTTGAATGTGGAATGAGTGAGAGGGGTTGGGATATTATAAGCATTTGCTTCATCCAACCCCTTTTCAAGCCTTGCATAAATGTCTCTGCCAAAATGTAAAAAAAAAAATGTGTGTTGTTGTACTGTGCAGGTGTGGAATAAATAATTCAATTCTTAACTATCAAAGGAAAGGAAATGTCAACACAAGCATGGAAAAGAAACTATTTAAATACAATTCTAAAATCGCATTGAACACTTAACCATAACTTTTTAAAATGAAGGTGCAAAAATAAAGAATATGTAAGAAATGCTTAATAAAAGTGTAACAAAAGTGTGAAAATGTCAACAGAGAAACCTGAGACAAACTATGTTCTGCATGTGTAATGCCAAGCTGTGCTCTAAAGGGTGAGTGCGGCTAAGGTGGCGACGTATTACCGGTCATGGTGGAACGAGCGCCTTGGCTAATTTTCAGACCACATTGGTCTAAATGCCGTCCATTTTTGAAAAAAATCCAAAAAACTGTCTCACTGTCGAGGTGACTTTTCCTGTTCCATCGACAATTTCTTCACTCTATGCAGCACTCATTTGTACTCTTATAATTTATCGTTGTATCGCCCATCCCTAATCAGTAGTGTCCAAAGTGCGGTTTAGGGGTCATTTTGGCCCGCAGCCACTTCTTTTATTGTTATTTGACATGATCTGAAAATGAAAGTCATTATTAATGAGGTAGATTCTATATAACTCTAACAACTATTTGCTTTGTCACCTGTAACACAAAAGCTAAGATGAGGTTTTTTAATAGCTCAGACAGTACAGTGATTCTCAAACTCCCTCTAGTGGTACGGCAAAGAATCACTTAAAGTACAGTGTTTTATTTTTGTATATTTAAATAGTGTTACTGTTCAAAAATATTAAATATACTTGTTAAATAAAACCAGTCTTGTTTTTAATACCACTATGGTACTGTATTTTAATGTTGGTCATTATGGTGGTACTTGGGGAGCCACATGTTTTCTTAGGTGGTAGTTGGTGAGAAAAATGTGCGAGCCACTGGCTTAGCATATACTGATGTACACTGATAACTGATGTTAAATTGGTTACAACATCTAAAATGTACAAAATGTTTGTGATATTCATTTATCAGTATGCTACCCTCAGTAGAAAAAGTTTTAACACCCCTGCTGTAGATTGATTGATTGAGACTTTAATTAGTAGGTTGCACAGTGAAGTACATATTCCGTACAATTGACCACTTAATGGTAACACCCGAATAAGTTTTTCAACTTGTTTAAGTCGGGGTCCACTTAAATTGATTCATGATACAGATATATACTATCATATATACTATCATCATAATACAGTCATCACACAAGATAATCACATTGAATTATTTACATTATTTACAATCAGGGGTGTGGAGGGGTGGGGGGGGGGTATGGACATCAAGTAGTGGACATAGAGAGAGAGAGAGAGAGAGAGATCAGAAGGCATAAGAAAAAGAAAAAGTATCTGCATTTGATTGTTTACATTTGATTATTAGCAATCCGGGGAGGGTGTTAGTTTAGGGTTGTAGCTGCCTGGAGGTGAACTTTTATTGCGGTTTTGAAGGAGGATAGAGATGCCCTTTCTTTTATACCTGTTGGGAGCGCATTCCACATTGATGTGGCATAGAAAGAGAATGAGTTAAGACCTTTGTTAGTTCGGAATCTGGGTTTAACGTGGTTAGTGGAGCACCCCCTGGTGTTGTGGTTATGGCGGTTAAGGAAGTAGTTTGACATGTACTTCGGTATCAGGGAGGTGTAGCGGATTTTATAGACTTTTTTGTAGACACATACATTCAACTAAATTGTTTCAGGGGCCACATTTCCAGAACCAGCTTCCTCTGCAGGGGACAAGGGATTGTTTGCTAAATTCAGCAAAAAAAAATATCCATTTCAATGCAACCAAAGGAAAATTGGCTTCGCAACCAAAAAAAAATTGCGAACACACAAAGAATGCAACCAAAAACAATACATTTGCAGCCATTAAAATACATTTGCAAACCAAAAAAAAATGTTTTTAATTATTTTGGGCTTTTTTTCAAACAATTTGGTTGCAAAAATGTTTTGTGTACAAACATTTTTTTTTTTTTTAATTGCAAATCTTCATTGTCGTTTAGATTTCACTTCAATTTTGTGGATGGGGCCTCCTGAACAATGTTAATAAAAATTGTATTGGTTACTATTGACCACCCCTAGACCTCTTAATGTGTTAAGGACGGAAATAGTCAGCAGTCACGTCCATGTGGTCACGGGATCATCAGAGTTTGACCAATAAAAAGGCTGCTAACATACTGTTCAGAGGAGGCCCCGCCCACAAGACTGATGTTAAAAGTCAACCAAAACTTTTTTTCTGGGTTTATAATCCATTACTTTTGTTCGCAAAACTTTTTTTGTTTGCACATCTTTGCTTTGGTGCACAAATCCATGTTTGCTTGGTTGCATAAAGGAGCACTCTGCTGTTTTTAAGGACCTACTACAAAAATGTTAGTCAAAGATTCTCTATGTAAAAACAGTCAAGTGTTTTTAGGAGTCTGAGACGAAGCCACAGAACTAAATTTTGTTGCATTAGCTCATGGTAGTGCAGGATAAAAAAGCAATAAGGTGCAGATATAAATAAATAGATTACTGTACAGATAAATATATTGCACTTTTTCATATGCATCCACGTTTATGGATGTATGTTATATTGTCTTTATATTCCAGCGAGTTAATCCATTTTTGAGGGGATAATTATGAAGCGTTCAAGAGTCTTACGGCCTGAGGGAAGAAGCTGTTACAGAACCTGGAGGTTCTGCTTCTGAGGCTCCGGAACCTCTTTCTAGAGTCCAGCAGTGAAAACAGTCCTTGGTTGGGGTGGGAGGAGTCTCTGCAGATTTTCTGAGCCCTGGTCAGGCAGCGGCTTTTTGCGATCTCCTGGATAGGAGGAAGAGGAGTCCTGATGATCTTTTCCGCCGTCCTCACCACTCTCTGCAGAGACTTCCAGTCTGAGGCACTGCAGGCTCCAGTCCAGAACAGAACAAAATTAAATATTTTAGTGATTAATTGGAACACTTTTGTCACCACAAAACGTAACATGGCCAACAATCTAAAAAATCAAGTAAATGTCCAGTTCAATTCTGACGTGCCTTTTATTTTTGCGCTGAACAGGAAGTTACTTGGTGCATGTCTTTGTTTTTTAAATTGTAGTTCCATAATGTTGCTTAGTGATAATGAGGGACAACACACGGGAACATATACAAAACAAGTTTTCATTTAAAAAATAAGCTATTTGGGTCTCAAATAGAGATGTCCGATAATATCGGACTGCCAATATTATCGGCCGATAAATGCTTTAAAATGTAATATCGGAAATTATCGTTATCGGTTTCAAAAAGTGAAATTTATGACTTTTTAAAACGCAGCTGTGTACACGAACGTAGGGAGAAGTACAGAGCGCCAATAAAACCTTAACGGCACTGCCTTTGCTTGCCGGCCCAATCACATGATATCTACGGCTTTAACACACACACAAGTGAATGCAAGGCATACTTGGTCAACAGCCATACAGGTCACACTGAGGGCGGCCGTATAAACAACTTTAACACTGTTACAAACATGCGCCACACTGTGAACCCACACCAAACAAGAATGACAAACACATTTCGGAAGAAGAGCCGCACCGTAACACAACATAAACAGAACAAATACCCAGAACCCCTTGCAGCACTAACTTTTCCGGGACGCTACAATATACACCCCCCGCTACCCCTACCCCCGCCCCCCACCTGAACCCCGCCCCCAACCCCACCCACCTCAACCTCCTCATGCTCTCTCAGGGAGAGCATGTCCCAAATTCCAAGGCATGTTAAAAAAAAAAATAATGCACTTTGTGACTTCAATAATAAATATGGCAGTGCCATGTTGGCATTTTTTCCATAACTTGAGTTGATTTATTTTGGAAAACCTTGTTACATTGTTTAATGCATCCAGCGGGGCATCACAACAAAATTAGGCATAATAATGTGTTAATTCCACGACTGTATATATCAGTATCGGTTGATATCGGAATCGGTAATTAAGAGTTGAACAATATCGGCAAAAAAGCCATTATCGGACATCTCTAGTCACAAATGTAAGTATGTTGATATCGAATTAAGTAAGCACTTTTTAATAACTTTGTGAACCAAGGCTAGATGAGTTGTTCAACATAAGCGGCACCAACTTAGGCATGTTCCATTGTATGTTACAGTTTATAACAACTGACTGCATACTTTTTGGCACCTTTCCATTGGGCCAACCAATCACAGGGTTGGTTACTTAAAAGGGGTACAGCTGGACAAATACTGCAGCCTTTTCAGTCTGTAATGACAGACTTGTACACAATGCAATACATGTATGCTTCCACCTCACAGTGGAATCACGGACAAGAACCAACAAGGTTATTCTTATCAGACATGGACCACCCGCCTCGTGAAATGACACTAATATCACATTATTAAATGAGCACTAACACAGTGACACAGAAACAAGCAAATACTGTGTTGTCACTTAACATTGCACTGCTTATCAGTAATGCGATTACCGACTTTATCTCATCACAGAATGTAAATGCTTGTTTTTTTTTCTTCATTTCAACAATTACTGTGATCCAGCGCCCTCTGCAGTAGATATATGTTTTCATTTACAGTATTTCTTTTTGCACATTTTGCATATACTATTCCATTTGAAAGCAAATCCACTATAACAGCTTTTTCATGTTCTTCAAGTTGATCTGCATCCAAAGCTCAACAGAGAAGTCAGCAACTGGCATACTCCTCGCCTGTAAAATGTTGTGCTCCAGTGTCTAAAATTTGAACCGCACTTCATTGGCTTCAGCTTTCTGCTTCATCTCCCGCCGCTTCTCTTCTCGGTCTGAACCAGAGCCAGTGTTGCCAGCAACCAAACAATGTAATAGTCGCCCAACTCAAACCCAAATCCCAACCGCTCTAGTAACTGGTGCACTAAATAAGCACTCTAACAGTTCCCCACAAAGGGTGCAATCAGGCAAGCAAATTCAGCCTTCCCAACCATGGCGTCATAGCGACCACAAAGTTATCCAACATGAAATGTCAGTAACCAAACCGGAATCCAACTTACTGTACAATTATGTGAGCACGCAACACTGCTCAGTCTCGCTTTCACATATGCAAACACACCCAATCACTGACATACGCTACGTAGATCTGTCACACGTTTCCACACACGGCCTTATTTCCCCTCTATTTCTATACTGTTTCAATGCAAAAACTGAAATCTAAGTAAGATGAAATATCTCAAATAAGGGTGATATTTGCTTATTTTCTGTCTGATAAGATCATTCTTCTCACTGAACAGATTTTATGTTAGTGTTTTACTTGTTTTAAGTGTTTTGGTCCTAAATTATCTCAGTAAGATATTACAGCTTGTTGCTGAGATTTTATGACCTGTATTGAGTAAAACATGCTTGAAACTAGAATATCAACTGTTGCAAAGCTGTGTCATCAACACTCACACGTATAAAGCTACTTTTTTAAAGTAATAATTTCTTACTTCAAGCATGAAAAAAAGAATTCATGATTTTGACACAAATGTGTCTCATAATTAAAACAGATGACAGCCAAATGGACTTTGCTGTTTTATTATCAATGAAACAATAGAAAAAATGTACTCATATAGTAGTACAGTTGGCACAGTACGGTAAACTGACAGTTAATATTTAAACATTTAACATGTGACATTTCAAACAATTTTGAACAGAAATAGTTCATGCACATTCAGATAAATTCTTCAAAATTAAAATAAAATTAAAAAAAATATATATATATATATATGCGCACTAATTGACTGAAAGAGCACGTACTTGGCGCGATGATGTCATGTTATCGATGGGAAAATGCATTTTTAGACCATATGATTTGCCTGAGCGGCTAGGAGACTCCGAGAGTAACAAGCGGTTGCCTTGTTGCCTTTCCATTAAGAACAATACATTAGTTTTTAGTATAAGTTTGCTGGTTTCAAGAAATGTAATGCCGAGCGCATATCATTATGTCAAGATAATGGCACTGGTATTTACTTAATTTAAGAATATTTTTCAACATATTGAGCAAAAAGGTCTCTTTTTTTTTTCTACCAAGAAAAGTGCACTTATTAGTGAGAATATACTTATTTTAAGCTATTTTTGGGTTCATAGAAGTTAGCTAATTTTACTTGTTTTGGAAAGTCTTGACAAGCCAAATTTTCTTGTTCTATTGGCAGATAATTTTGCTTAGTTCAAATAAAATACCCCTAATTTTTTTATTTTATTTTATTTTTTTATTGTTTTTGATCACTGACTTTTTGCAGTGTTATTAGAGAGACATTTTTTGTTTTTTTAAGCCGATACAGATAACTTCATACTTCTCAAGGCTGATGCCGATAACTTTTTATTATTTACTAAATATACGGTTTAACTGCAGTTTCTTGACCCATTTCTTTCCTGCTGGCTTTGGGGCAGCTTGTTTAATAGCACAGGCATTTTTTGTAGGCTTTCACCGTCGTGATGTTGGCATTTCAGGTGGCTGATAAGGTGTGATGTGTTGAAGCACAATGTTTTTTTACCCTCTTTCCGGAATGTTCGTAGAAGTTCCACACTTTATAGCAGGGGTGTCAAACTCATTTTAGATGGGGGGCCACATGGAGAAAAATCTACTCCCAAATGGGCCGAACTGGTAAAATCACGGCACAATGACTTAAAAATAAAGACAACTTCAGGTTGTTTTATTTGTTTGAAAATAGAACAAGTACATTCTGAAAATGTACAAATCATAATGTTGTTGGGTTTTTTTTGCACTTACATGTTGTGGTTAATAGTATTCTATCTTTATTTGTCGTTATTTATATTTTCTGAATAAATTATGTGATAATGTTCATCAGTCAACTCACTGGTGTTGATTTTCAATCTATCAAGATAAAAAAATAATATCAAAATCAAATTAAAGCATGTTATTTATGTAGTTTGATTATTTTCCTCGACTGATGTACTAACATCATGTGGTTTATTTTGTACATATGTAGCATCATCTACAAAGATACAAAGAATTGCTATTGTGACATCCAGTGGACACATTTAGAACAGCTGTTTCTTTCATTAAAACATTTCAGGTTACATTTTATACTTGGCAAACTCATCCCGCGGGCCGATAAAACCTGTCCGCGGGCCTGATCCGGCCCTCGGGCCGTACGTTTGACACCCCTGCTTTATAGCCTCAATCTGGCTTTTAGGTTAAATACTTGAAATAAATTTAATTAACGTATTTATCCATCTTCCTCCGCTTATCCAAGGTCGGGTCACGGGGGCAGCAGCCTAAGCAGAGAAGCCAAGACTTCCCTCTCCGCAGCCACTTCGTTTAGCTCCCCTCGAGGGATCCCGAGGCCAGTCGGGGAAGGCGTGGCGCTGTTGGTACAGTGGCCTTGCCAGCAACTCGAGGGTTCCTGGTTCGATCCCCAGCTTCTACCACCCTAGTCACGTCCGTTGTGTCCCTGAGCAAGACACTTCACCCTTGCTCCTGGTGTGTGTGTGTGTGTGTGTGTGTGTGTGTGTGTGTGTGTGTGTGTGTGTGTGTGTGTGTGTGTGTGTGTGTGTGTGTGTGTGTGTGTGTGTGTGTGTGTGTGTGTGTGTGTGTGTGTGTGTGTGTGTGTGTGTGTGTGTGTGTGTGTGTGTGTGTGTGTGTGTGTGTGTGTGTGTGTGTGTGTGTGTAAATAGTGTCAAAGTGCTGTGAGTATCTTGAAGGTAGAAAAAAGCTATAAGTATAACCCATTTACCATTTAGTATCCCCAACGTGCCCTAAACACCTCCCCAAGCAGGCGTCCGGGTGGCATCCTGACCAGATGCCCGAGCCACCTCATCTATTTATTCTTTCTTCTTATGAATACACATAACATTGAAATTAAATTGCACTTTTAACCACGGGGGCATCATTATATGTTACTTGTATTCCAAAAAAAAACAACCTGTGTAGCCAAAAACCAAGTAAGAGACAATTTAAAAAAGAGCAACTAGACAAAAAGGCTGTGTGATAAAGACTGATGTATTAAGCAATTTAACATACATTTTAAAAGATAATTAATTGAAGGAGTAATGTTTGATTTTTGGATAAAAAATAAAATATAATAACATACAAACTGTAGATGCTAACATGTCCTAACATGTGTTTGAATAAAACCTCTGCTACCCAAGTCAAACATACGAGATGGTGTTATCTGCCAAAATGGACTTTTACCTCGTCTATGCTTGTTTGCTGCGCTTAAGTATAAAGTATGCTCTCTGGTTATGTGCGGCATCATTAATGTAGTGATATTGTGAAATGCCAGCTCCATTTGACAGTGCAGACATTTCATCACAATGTCTGTCTTTTTTTGTTTTTTTATTTTAAATGATCACAAAACCTCTCGTCGTCTTTGGGCCATTGGCTCTCTTTCCACCTTGTTGCTTTCCCTATCGGCACCCCCGACCCACACATAGGACACATCACTGGCTCCACAAACTACATCACCAATAGGTGCACCGCTCTCATGTGCGCTCTATTGGAGCAGTCTTGTTAAAACAATGTAGGCATATTTCATCATCATCATAAAATTAATTTCCATATTTTATAAGTCACACCCACTAAAATATAATAGCCGCACTGGACTATAAGCTGCAGATATATACGTTGCGAAATGAGTTATTTACACAGTAAGATTATGTAAATGTTTATTTACATACCTGAATTGTTTCAAAAAACGGTGTATGTAACACGGCAGTAAAACGGCTGATAAAACAAAACAGAAGTCATCGTCATGAACCCACTAGCTGCAGAAGTTAGTTCTCCAATCAGGTAAACAGACCCAACTCCATGGTGACGTTTTGGTGAGTTTACTGAGGAATTTGTGAAACTGAAACAATACAAAAAGAATGCCATTATAAGTTAATGCTAACACACACTTGTAATTGTTAGCATGTTAGCCAATGCTAACAACACTAGCAAAATTACATTACGATAGCATGTTCAAATATCCATTTAATTTTTTCATTTATTTCAGGCAATGACATAAAAAAAAATTCAACGTTGACAACACGTAATAATATAAATTAATATATTCATGAAAACACTCAGACATCACACATGGGACGCTTTAAACAGTTTGAATTATAATGTAAAATTTACAAACTTGGAGTGATAAATGAAGAATCCATATGAGTAAAAACGCTACACACTGCTAAAAGACTGAATGATGCTTCGGTTGGAAAAAAAAGCACTTCCTGTAAATAGTGAACTTGTCCAAAAGATGGCCCCATAGCACAAACAGTAACATACCCTCTGTTTCTTTTTTAATGTTTATATAAAATATTTTTTGTTATAACTGCCAGCAAAGAAAAATCCATAAATAAGCCACTCCGTCTTATAAGCCGCAGGGTTCGAAGTGTAGGAAAAAATTAGAAGGTTACAGTCTGGACGTTATGGTAAATGAATCATCGAAGCAACAAAATACAAACTGCTGCTTTTTTCTAATCAAATTAATCGATTCATTTGATTAATCGTTGCAGCCCTAGTCCCACACAATCAATGCCATGTTTGGGTACAATGATGTCCGAGAACGTTTTGACCTCCTTTGAGGTCGAACAAAAAGGAGCACTTGATTTACTCACCCTAACCCACCAACAGCACATAATGGGTAATCTCTAGGGGTATAACGGTACACAAAAATTTCGGTTCGGTACGTACCTCGGTTTATAGGTCACGGTTCGGTTCATTTTCGGTACAGTAAGAAAACAACAAAATATACATTTTTTGGTTATTTATTTACCAAATTTGTAAACTGGCTTTATCCTTTTAACATTGGGAACTATATAATAATTCTGCCCACGTTAATCAACATTAAACTGCCTCAAGTTGTTGCTCAGATTAAATCAAATGACAAAACTTTTCTTCTACATATAAAAAGTGCAACATTAAACAGTTTCACGTCAACTCATCATGCTTAAATTATTACAGCATTTGGGATGCCTGTAGTTGATTTATTATGTAAATGTTATATTTTTATCAACATGTGATAGCAGGGACCCTGCCATACAAAACTAGGCTGCTGCATTACTAATGATTAATGTAACTATAGCTGAAAAAATGGTACAATAGCAATAGGAGAGACTATTCATCCCTGAACACCATGGAGTTCATGTAGGCTTAATGATGCAGTTACATTATTATATCAACTATCAGAGACAGAAACTCTTCATTTAACATAATGTCCTTTTTTGCTGCTTCAACACAGCTCAATCAACACAGAAAAAGGTCAAGTGAAATAACAGACAGACAGGGCTTTGCTGTCCGTAACACTACGCACTGCTGATTGGCTGTTACCGCTATGAATACACACTGCTGATTGGCTGTTACCGCTCTGTTTGTAACCAATCAGATGTTTGTGTGGATGGGACAATGCTGGGTGCTGTGTAGAGTACTGACAGAAACAGAGGCAGAAGGAAGCGGAGGCGGCTACTTAATATGTTCGTGTGGAAACTCGTTCGGTACACCTCCGAACCGAACCGAAACCCCCGTACCAAAACGGTTCAATACAAATACATGTACTGTTACACCCCTAGTAATCTCTCCTCATTAGAGCGCCTTTGTTTTTTGTATCGGCGCTATTACTGAATAGTAAAATAACATGTTTAATATTTATCGTTCACCCCTACTGTTTATGTATGTTTCAAATGATCTCGATTGCTGCTGCTGTTACGTACATTCATTATCTTAGTAGTTATCCCAAGCCCTCCATCATGTCTTTTAGTGGTGGTGGTAGTGAATTTGCCCTAAATTAAAATTGACTTTACTTGAAAGGCTTTTAAGTTACCCAAGAATGTATTGGCCACAGCAATCATGTCACTAATGGCAAAGCCGGCTAATGACCATTGGAAGAACACGAAGGCGGGACTTAAAAAAATACCAGCATAGTCACAGTGTAACGGAACTTGGGTAATGAAATCCCAAACGAATTTCAGCTGAAACCATCAGGAAATTACAATAAATTGCGTTGTATTTTTCTCCTCCTAGATGACATCCTGCAGACACAAGATGTTCCTCTGTGTGCGGCACAAATTGGCACCGAGCTCCAGAAGCAGTTTGCCACACTGCCAGGTTGGTTTGTTGTCCTGCTCTCATTTCCTCACATCTTGCATCTTTCACAAGTACAGTAGATTTTGTTTTGGTGCAACGATGCAATACACTGATTCGTGTGCGTTAAGTAACCTGCATGAAGATATCCTGGAGAACACACACACACTGCAAAAACTGAAATCTAAGTAAGATTAAATATCTCAAATAAGGGTGGTATTTGCTTGTTTTCTGTCTGATAAGATCATTCTTCTCACTAAGCAGATTTTATGTTAGAGTGTTTTACTTGTTTTAAGTGTTTTGGTCCTAAATGATCTCAGTAAGATATTATGGCTTGTTGCTGAGATTTGATGACCTATATTGAGTAAAACATGCTTGAAACTAGAATATCAACTGTTGCAAAGCTGTGTCATCAACACTCACAAGTATAAAACTACTTTTTCAAAGTAATAATTTCTTATTTCAAGCATGAACAAAAAAATTATGACTGACACAATTGTGTCTCATAATTAAAACAGATGACAGCCAAATGGACTTTGCGGTTTTATTTTCAATGAAACAAGAGAAAATACGTACTCATATAGTAGTACAGTTGGCACAGTACAGTAAACGGACAGTTAATATTTAAACATTTAACATGTGACATTTCAAACTATTTTGAACAGAAATAGTTCATGCACATTCAGGTAAATTCTTCAAAATTACAATAAAAAAAAAATTTGGCTGGGGGCCGGGCTGTGTGTGTGTGTATATGTATATATGTATATAAATATCTATATATCTATACATATCCTTGCGCACTAATTGACTGAAAGAGCACGCACTTGGCGCGATGATGTCATGTTATCGATGGTAAAATGCATTTTTACACAATATGATTTTCCTGAGCGGCTAGGAGACCAAACTCTGGCACTGTATGATCAGTGCCAGAGTTTGGTCCGCATTGCCGGCAGTAAGTCGAACACGTTTCCAGTGAGGGTTGGACTCCGCCAAGGCTGCCCTTTGTCACCGATTCTGTTCATAACTTTTATGGACAGAATTTCTAGGCGCAGTCAAGGCGTTGAGGGGATATGGTTTGGTGGCTGCAGGATTAGGTCTCTGCTTTTTGCAGATGATGTGGTCCTGATGGCTTCATCTGGCCAGGATCTTCAGCTCTCGCTGGATCGGTTCGCAGCTGAGTGTGAAGCGACTGGGATGAGAATCAGCACCTCCAAGTCCGAATCCATGGTTCTTGCCCGGAAAAGGGTGGAGTGCCATCTCCGGGTTGCGGAGGAGACCCTGCCCCAAGTGGAGGAGTTCAAGTACCTCGGAGTCTTGTTCACGAGTGAGGGAAGAGTGGATCCTGAGATCGACAGGCAGATCGGTGCGGCGTCTTCAGTAATGCGGACGCTGTATCGATCCGTTGTGGTGAAGAAGGAGCTGAGCCGAAAGGCAAAGCTCTCAATTTACCGGTCGATCTACGTTCCCATCCTCACCTATGGTCATGAGCTTTGGGTTGTGACCGAAAGGACAAGATCACGGGTACAAGCGGCCGAAATGAGTTTCCTCCGCCGGGTGGCAGGGCTCTCCCTTAGAGATAGGGTGAGAAGCTCTGCCATCCGGGGGGAGCTCAAAGTAAAGCCGCTGCTCCTCCACATCGAGAGGAGCCAGATGAGGTGGTTCGGGCATCTGGTCAGGATGCCACCCGAACGCCTCCCTAGGGAGGTGTTTAGGGCACGTCCGACCGGTAGGAGGCCACGGGGAAGACCCAGGACACGTTGGGAAGACTATGTCTCCCGGCTGGCCTGGGAACGCCTCGGGATCCCCCGGGAGGAGCTGGACGAAGTGGCTGGGGAGAGGGAAGTCTGGGCTTCCCTGCTTAAGCTGCTGCCCCCGCGACCCGACCTTGGATAAGCGGAAGAAGATGGATGGATGGATGGATGGCTAGGAGACCCTGACAGTAACAAGCGGTTGCCTTGTTGCCTTTCCATTAAGAAAAATGAACTAGTTTTTAGTATAAGTTTGCTGGTTTCAAGAAATGTAATGCCAAGTGCATATCATTATGTCAAGATAATGGCACTAGCATTTACTTAATTTAACAATATTTTCCAACATATTGAGAAAAAAGGTCTCTTTTTTTTTTCTACCAAGAAAAGTACACTTGTTATTAATGAGAAAATACTTATTTTAAATTATTTTTGGGTTCATTGAGGTTAGCTAATTTTACTTGTTTTGGAAAGTCTTGAAAAGCCAAATTTTCTTGTTCTATTGGCAGATAATTTTCCTTAGTTCAAGTAAAATACCCCTAATTTTTGTATTTTTTTTTTCTTGTTTTTGAACACTGACTTTTTGCAGTGCACACACACAAACATACTTATTTAGGGCTACGAAAAACTTTTGCATTCAGACTCACACACGAACCACACACTTCACAGTACGTTGGGTTGCCGTGGCGATAACTGCTGCCTGGTGACACCATGTGAATAATTCACCACTGATGATCTCCTTTGCAATTTGAGCAACCAATGAAAGAGGAATCCGATTTTGTGGACGCCTCCTTTTGATTCTGCAATTTTGCTTTTGTCGCCACACACCTCGGACTCTTATTGTTCTCTTCTGTGCAGCTGCTAAATTGTCCATGTTTTTAAAACAACCTCCCCAGTCAGTATACATGCCCCGCTTAACAAAATGCAAGGGTTAATTGTTTATGCAACTGATTTCAACTCTCTGCCAACAGGGGGCCGCGGGCCTGATGGCAGTCCAATCATCATCTTCCCAGAATTCCCATCGTTCAGCGAGCTGGAGGAGGACGAGGTCCAAAACGTCCTCGACTACCTCACCAGTGTCCCCAGGTCAGTTTCACACACTTTTTGACTGCTGGCAACTGCCGTTTGACAACAACAGAGGGCAGCACAAAACCACGGTGCAACTTTAAAGTACCAGTACAGTGGAAAACACAAGTTGACTTTATATGCTAAATTGTGTTTCATTGTTTCCATTAAACTAGGGGTGTCAAACGTAAGGCCCGCGAACAGGTTTTATCCGGCCCTCAGGATGAGTTTGCTAAGTATAAAAATAAGATGACATTTTTGAATGAAAGAAACTGCTGTTTTAGATGTATCCACTGAATGTCACAATAGCAATTATGTATGTCCTCTGTCGCTAGAGCGTGCATAACTTCAGAGGGGGCGGAACTATGTGCCCTGTTAAGATGGAGGACTGAGGACACTATCTGAGCGCACATAAATATGCTGAAATTATTTGTATCACCCTTCTGTCATGATCCGTGGTCCAGATCATGTTTTGTGTTTTCTGTTTGTTTTGGACTCCTTAAGTTCCTGTTTGTGCACCTCCTGAGTTTGTTACCATGGCTACTTATTATTTGCACCTGCCTCTTGTGTTCGGGACGCTCACCTGTTGCTCATCAAGAGACATTTAAAAGCCTACTGAAACCCACTACTACCGACCACGCAGTCTGATAGTTTATATATCAATGATGAAATCTTAACATTGCAACACATGCCAATACGGCCGGGTTAACTTATAAAGTGCAATTTGAACTTCTCTTTTGTAAAGTAAATCTGAACAGCCGATATGGGCATTTACATCTGCCCAATGATTTGCCCGAGAAAATGGGCAGGACATTATAAAAAAAATAATTTAAAAAAAATAAATAAATAAAAAATTTTTTAAAAAAAATAAAAATGTAAAAAAAAATTAAAAAAATTTTTTTTTTTAAAAAGTGAAATTTTAAATTTCCCGCTAAACTTTCGGTTGAAAACGTCTATGTATGATGACGTATGCGTGTGACGTCAATCGTTGAAACGGAAGTAATCCAATACAAAAAGCTCTGTTTTCATCTCAAAATTCCACAGTATTCTGGACATCTGTGTTGGTGAATCTTTTGCAATTTGTTTAATGAACAATGAAGACTGCAAAGAAGAAAGTTGTTTGTGGGATCGGTGTATTAGCGGCTGGCTCCAGCAACACAAGCAGGAGGACTTTGACTTGGATAGCAGACGCGCTATCCGACGCTAGCCGCCGACCGCACGGATGATCGGGTGAAGTCCTTCGTCGCACCGTTGATTGCTGGAACGCAGGTGAGCACGGGTGTTGATGAGCAGATGAGGGCTGGCTGGCGTAGGTGGATAGCTAATGTTGTTAGCATAGCTCTGTGAGGTCCGGTTGCTAAGTTAGCTTCAATGGCGTCGTTAGCAACAGCATTGTTAAGCTTCGCCAGGCTGGAAAGCATTAACCGTGTATTTACAGGTCCATGGTTTTAATAGTATTGTTGATTTTCTGTCTATCCTTCCAGTCAGGGATTTATTTATTTTGTTTCTATCTGCATTTGAGCCAGATGCTATCACGTTAGCTCAGTAGCTAAAGAGCTTCGCCGATGTATTGTCGTGGAGATAAAAGTCACTGTGAATGTCCATTTCGCGTTCTCAACTCTCATTTTCAAGAGGATATAGTATCCGAGGTGGTTTGAAATCCAAATCCGTGATCCACAATAGAAAAAGGAGAGAGTGTGGAATCCAATGAGCCAGCTTGTACCTAAGTTACGGTCAGAGCGAAAAAAGATGCGTCCTGCACTGCACTCTAGTCCTTCACTCTCACGTTCCTCATCAATGAATCTTTCATCCTGGCTCAAATCAATGGTGTAATTGTCACTTTCTCGGTCCTAATCGCTCTCGCTGCTGGTGTAAACAATGGGGAAATGTGAGGAGCCTTCAACCTGTGACGTCACGCTACTTCCGGTACAGGCAAGGCTTTTTTTATCAGCGACCAAAAGTTGCAAACTTTATCGTCGATGTTCTCTACTAAATCCTTTCAGCAAAAATATGGCAATATCACAAAATGATCAAGTATGACACATAGAATGGATCTGCTATCCCCGTTTAAATTTTAAAAAATCATTTCAGTAGGCCTTTAAGCCTGCCTTTGCCAGTCAGTCGGTCTGGCTTCTTTGTTTGCTTCATGCTCGCGTCACATAAGTTTTTGCTTGTCCCCTAGCCGATGCTAGGTTTAGTTTCGAGTGCGATTGGCACCTTGTTCCGTCGGTTGGTTTTCTGTTTTGTACCTCTTTGTGTGTTTTTTTGAGAATTAAATTATGTTCCTACCTGCAAGTCCTGTCCGGAGTCGTCCGTTTGCATCCGGGGAAAACGAACCGAGCAGTAAGCCGCAACCAAAGCGTGACACCTTCAACTTCATGTGTCATTAATGAAATAAGCCCAAATTCACAACTTTTGTTATAGATGATGCTACATATGTACAGAACAAACCATGTGATGTTTGTACATCAGTTGAGGAAAATGGGTAAAGTACAATAATCGCATCCTGTAATTGGATTTTGATATTATTATTCATTCAATCTTCTGATAGATTAAAAATGACCACCAATGGGAGCATTTTAAAACTCTGCCAGACTCAATTCCACCTATTTGATTGATGAACATTATTACATCATTTATTCAGAAAGTAGAAATAACGACAAAGGAAGATAGAATACTGTTAACTGCAACATGTAAGTGTAAAAAAAAACAACAACATTATAATTTGTATATTTTTAGGTTGTGCTTGTTCTATTAAAAAAAAAAAAGAAATCAATCTGAAGTTGTCTTTATTTTTAAGTTATCATGCAATGGTTTTACCAGTCCGGCCCACTTGGGAATAGATTTTCCTTAATGTGGCCCCTGAGCTAAAATGAGTTTGACACCCCTGCATTGAACCATGTCCGATTGTATCTACAATCCGCAAAGTATGTGAAAATACCGTCTAAACATCACAAAATGCCACAAATTCCGCTCCGAATATCTTCGGCAATTTCCGTAGATTCTACATCATTGTAGTAACCCTTCTGCACTCTGACCATATTATTAGATCAGTCGTACTGGGAATACGCAAACATTTGAAAGAGATTTGCTGTCTATCATTCACAATCCTTATGTAAGACAAGAACACATATGCTTGGCTTTTTTTATGCATTCGAAGTCGTAAACAAATAGCTAACAATTGAGTCCACATATCAAGGTTCCTCTATTGTGCCTATTATACCCTCTAAAAACATCCAGAAACCGCCAACAATATTCCATTTACATGTCGTGACCTGAAAATTAACCAAATATGAGCGATATTGTTATAAATATTGTTATAAACGCCGATTTCAGACGGACTATTTTAGTGGCACATTGGTAGCACTGAGCTAATGCTAACTTACGCTGCTATTATTGACACCCTAAACCAGTGGTCCCCAACCTTTTTGTAGCTGGGGACCGGTCAACGCTTGAAAATTTGTCCCAAGGACCGGGGGGGGGGTTTGTTTAGTTTTTTTTAAAGAAATACAATCATGTGTGCTTACGGACTGTATCCCTGCAGACTGTATTGATCTATATTGATATATAATGTATATATTGTGTTTTTAATGTTGATTTTTTTTTTTAAATACAATTTCTTGCGCGGCCCGGTACCAATCGGTGGTTGGGGACCACTGCCCTAAACCAACGACTGCTTCTGTATCGTGTTAAACTTGGTAAAAGTATATTTTAGGTGATAATTCCTGCATATCTCACATGGTAGTAGACAAATGTGGCCATAGTCTGACAGGCTGGTCGCCTTTTACATCCCCCGAGATGGCAAAAAAGACACTAGTTGTGGCAACTTTTTTTTAACCCTTTGTGAGGATTGCGATTGAATCTTCATCTAAACAGAGTTATGTGAGCGTCCCGTCGGTCGACATCCCAGGAAGAGCGGAAATTGTACAGTAAGTGTTTGTTTTATTATTGTATGTTTAGCACCTAGCAATGCTGCTGATTCTATAGTGTCACATCCGTTTAGCACTCGGCTTCTAAAACTTATTGCTCATCCTCTTTGTATTCAGGCTGAAAAATATAAGCTTCCGATCATAATTTTTCCCGAAGTAATCGTTGTTGGCTCTCATAAAGTCTGCTTGCATTAGCATTGTTGTTGATGGGGAAGGGATCTGTGGTTCCTAAGGCTACGTCACGGATCACGTGGCAGGCTTCCTCATTAACTCTCAAAATGGCTCGGGGAATCTCCGTGAAATTGATACTATTTTGATCATATCTAATCATTCGCAAACTTTAGAAGTCTTTCGGTGTCATAAATATATAAATATATATATATATTAGGGATGCAACTAACAACTAATTTGATAATCGATTAATCTGTTGATTATTACTTCGATTAATAATCGGATAGAAGAGACAAACTACTTTTCTATCCTTTCCAGTGTTTTATTGAAAAAAGACAGCATACTGGCACCATACTTATTTTGATTATTGTTTCTCAGCTGTTTGTAAATGTTGCCGTTTATAAATAAAGGTACGGAGCCCCTAAAGGGACATAAGGGAATTTTTTTTTTTTTTTTTTTTTTTTTTATAGACATGTATCTCGTGCGCACGAGAAACTTTTTATAAAGTTATAAAAAATAATTTTTTTTTAATTTTTTTTTGTGCACGAGATACATGTCTAAAAAAAAAATTTGAAAAACATTTTTTGAAAAAAATAAAATTCCCCCATGGTTTATAAAATTGTTTTAAAAAGTAGCCTCTGAATCGATCCAATGAATCGATGACTAAATTAATAGCCAACTATTTTTATAATCGATTAATATATATATATATATATATATATATATATATATATATATATATATATATATATATATATATATATATATATATATATATATATATATATATATATATATATATATATATATATATAGACAATAGCTTCAATAGTTTTTCCACTGTACTGGTATAAAAATAGGATGTATTATGGTAAAGAAATCTGTGCAGTTTAGATTGTTTATTAACATGTACGTGCAATCACACTGTATAAATATATATTTCCCTTTGTCATCGCGGCCTTTTAGTTTTTGTTTTTCTTGCGGCAATATCTTTTCATATCCCTCTCTGAGTTCCCCCCTCCTTTCCCACCCGCTCCTCGCACCCAACTGCCACTCGAGCCGCACTCCCCCGTTTCCATTGGCTGTGTGGAGAACAGCAAGATGCGGAGCTGGCCTCTCATTGGCTGAGGAGGTGAAGCGGGTGGTGGAGGAGGAGTTGGAGAGGCAAGGGTGCTCTTTAAGGATGAGAGCGGTCACCTCTCTCCATCTGCAAACACATGATCGGCGATGCGGGAATCCGACAAAATGGAATATAAATGGATGATAACGTTGGAATATTGAAGATGAACCTGGAAGGATTATTCAAGTCCATGCAGATGGTTTGAATATTTAGCCAGAGAATGGACGGATTGAAGATTGGATGCTGCTGCTGCATTCGCTAGGTAGCATTTTACTAGTGTTTGTGTGTGTGTGTGCTGACAAAACATTAGGTTGCCTTATAGAACAAAACATACATTTGATGTCCAAATTGTGTTTTGTGCTTTGTCTTTCTATGTGAGAGCGATGAGATGTCAGGCAATATGTTAAGCAAGACCTTGACTGAATTGGCTGCATTTATTACACACACACACACACACACACACACACACACACACACACACACACACACACACACACTGACACCTACATTATCTTGATGAGGTTGCTGCATATGGCACCGTGCATGTAACGGATGGCGGGATTGTTGCATACACAAATATGCGGAGCCAAGGTTGCCATGGTGACTGAAGGGTTTTATCCCGATCATTAGCGATGACAACTGCTGATTGCAACACAATGCTGGCAGAAATCTATTTTCCTTCCACCTCCAAATGAAATGATACCGTGAAATATTTGTAATCCACATTATAGACGACTCGAATGCAGTGCAGAAAAATAACCCGTGTCTTGCTCCTTATCGCAGCGTTGCCGCATCAGGGGTAGGATTCATCCTGGTCATCGACAGGCGGCTGGACCGATGGGCCGCTGTCAGGGCTACCCTGCTCCGGATTGCGGTAAGACAGAGTGTGAATATGAAAATGATGTTGGATGGACTGTCAGGCTCTCTGCAATAAAGCCATGACAGCTCCCAGCAGGCACAAGACATTGATACAACGTTGATTATACGTACATGTCTTTTAACACGGACTTTGAAACAACGTTGCATAATAGTTGTATTTGTAAATGGAGGCAACGTTTATGTCTAACGTTGGATCCACCTTGTTGGTTGGGAAATTACCAAATTTAAAAAGGCAAATTGTTACAACCTGACATTGAATAAACGTCGTCAATAAGCATGTCGTTTCAACGTTGTATTTGTGTTGTACAATATTGGTTGGGAAATGACCAAAACTCAGTGGTCAAATTAACATGAGAACCCAACATTGATTAAACGTACCGTATTTTTCGGAGTATAAGTCGCTCCAGAGTATAAGTCGCACTGGCCGAAAATGCATAATAAAGAAGAAAAAAACATATATAAGTCGCACTGGAGTATAAGTCGCATTTTTTGGAGGATTTTTTTTGATAAAACCCAACACCAAGAATAGACATTTGAAAGGCAATTTAAAATAAATAAAGAATAGTGAACAACAGGCTGAATAAGTGTACGTTATATGAGGCATAAATAACCAACTGAGAACGTGCCTGGTATGTTAATGTAACATATTATGGTAAGAGTCATTCAAATAACTATAACATATAGAACATGCTATACGTTTACCAAACAATCTGTCACTCCTAATCGCTAAATCCCATGAAATCTTATACATCTAGTCTCTTACGTGAATGAGCTAAATAATATTATTTGATATTTTACGGTTATACGTTAATAATTTCACACATAAGTCCCTCCTGAGTATAAGTCGCACCCCCGGCCAAACTATGAAAAAAACTGCGACTTATAGTCCGAAAAATACGGTAGTCAAAAAGCATGTTGTTTCAACGTTATGTTTGAGTTTCTCAATGTCAGGACCTAATTCTACAAGTAGAGATGAAGAGATGAGGTGTAAATGCTTTAAAATGTAATATCGGAAATTATCGGTATCTGTTTCAAAATTATCGGTATCAGTCCCAAAAAGTAAAATTTTGGACTTTTTAAAACGCCGCTGTGTACACGAACGTAGGGAGAAGTACAGAGCGCCAATAAACCTTAAAGGCACTGCCTTTGCGTGCCGGCCCAGTCACATAATATATGCGACTTTTACTCACACACAAGTGAATGCAAGGCATACTTGGTCAACAGCCATACAGGTCACACTGAGGGTGTCCGTATAAACAACTTTAACACTGTTACAAATATGCGCCACACTGTGAACCCACACCAAACAAGAATAACAAACACATTTTGGGAGAACATCCGCACCGCAACACAACATAAACACAACAGAACAAATACCCGGAACCCCTTGCAGCACTAACTCTTCCGGGACGCTACAATATACACCCCCCGCTACTCCCTACCCAAAGCCCGCCCACCTCAACCTCCTTTTAAGACTTATCCTCATGCTCTCTCAGGGAGAGCATGTTCCAAATTCCAAGCTGCTGTTTTGAGGCATGTTAAAAAAAATAATGCACTTTGTGACTTCAATAATAAATATGGCAGTGCCATGTTGGCATTTTTTTCCATAATTTGAGTTGATTTATTTTGGAAAACCTTGTTACATTGTTTAATGCATCCAGCGGGGCATCACAACAAAATTAGGCATAATAATGTGTTAATTCCACGACTGTATATATCGGCATCGGTTGATATTGGTCATTAAGAGTTGGACAATATCGGAATATCGGATATCGGCAAAAAAGCCATTATCGAACATATGTAGTTGTGTTGTAGAATATTGTCTGGGAAATGACCAAATTTCAATGGTCAAATCAACGTTAGAACCCAACATTGATTAAACGTAGTCAAAAAGCATGTTGTTTCTACGTTATGTTTGAGTTTCTCAACGTCGGGACCTAATTCTACAAGTTCTCAACGGTGTTTTAATGTCTTGTGCCTGCTGTGCTGTGTCTGCATCGCATGACTCCAGCCTACATGCCAACCTCCTGTGCAGGTGTCCAACCTGCAGCGGGCACTAGAAAGGGGAGCCGAAAGGAAACCGTATCTGTTAATCATCATTAGGTGGCACTTGTTCACGCTGGGATGCAGCTTCACCACAGTCCCCACATCTGTTGTCAAGATGCTAGTCCCGCGCAACACTGTTTATTAGCATCTTGGATATATGCAGATGTATGCTAATATATGCTAATTGGACACCAAGCTCATCAGGCTAACTTGTTCTCTCTTTGTATTTGAGAAACTATGCCCACTGTGACAGTAAGCCTTGCAGAGGGATAGCACTTTTCATGAAAGCACACACTTTGCAGACTTCCTGGTCTATCCTTTATAAATACTTTGATTCATTGAAGTCTCTTTGTTGTTTTCGGTTTGCAGACGTTTACATCGCGCCAAACATGCCTGGTGTGTGCAATCCATGTCTCGGCGTACAAATGTTTCATTTATTTCTTTATTCATTCAATCATTAAATTTGTGTGCCGCTGGAAGCCCTTTAGGGGCTGACATTTTGATGACATCACTTCCTGTAACGATGTACAGGGCCCTTTTGAAGAGGCGGGGCCCCCTACAGTACATCACATCCTGTTTACATCCTGTACACACCGCATACTTGCCAACCTTGAGACCTCTGAATTCGGGAGATGGGGGTTTGGGGGGGGGGGTCTATATTGTAGCGTCCCGGAAGAGTTAGTGCTGCAAGGGGTTCCGGGTATTTGTTCTGTTGTGTTTTTGTGTTACGGTGCGGATGTTCTCCCGAAATGTGTTTGTCATTCTTGTTTGGTGTGGGTTCACAGTGTGGCGCATATTTGTAACAGTGTTAAAGTTGTTTATACGGTCACCCTCAGTGTGACCTGCATGGCTGTTGATCAAATATGCCTTGCATTCACTTAAGTGTGAGTAAGAGCTGTATTTATTGTGTGGCTGGGCTGGCACACTGTTTGTATGGAGGAAAAGTGGACGTGACGACAGGTTGTAGAGGATGCTAAAGGCAGTGCCCTTAAGGTACGCCCCCAATATTGTTGTCCGGGTGGAAATCAGGAGAAATACGGGAGAATGGTTGTCCCGGGAGATTTTCAGAAGGGGCACTGAAATTCGGGAGTCTCCCGGGAAAATCGGGAGGGTTGGCAAGTATGCCCTGTGATGAGGTGGCGACTTGTCCAGGGTGTACCCCGCCTTCCGCCCGAATGCAGCTGAGCTAGGCTCCAGCACCCTCCGTGACGCCAAAAGGGACAAGCGGTAGAAAATGGATGGATGGATGGATGGATGGATGATTCTTATGGGGAACTCTGCCTCACTATAAGAACGTTTCGGTTGGCGAACCATGTCGAACAACCAATTAAGTTCATAGATCGAGGTTACACACACATGCATAGCATATTAGCAGAACTGGCCCAGGCTAAGTTGGGTCACTAAGCAGAATTTTATTAGGAGGCGCCCACTATCCTTATTTTAAATTTTTTTTTTAATGAACCTGAATTTAGCTTAATGCAGGTTTTGTCCTAAAAACAAATTCATGGGAAATTTATTTTTTCTACTGCAAAATTTAAAAAATGTACGGCATTTAAACATACATTTGTAAACAGTACTCTATCAAAATAAGACCGGGATTTGAACCCTATATTTTCTGCTTATTAAGCCAAGCACTTATGCTATGCCGCGAATCACAGGCAGTTTATGAGCACGTTTGCTATTCTATTCTTACCAGTGACAGAGCAGGATGTGGCTATTATTTAAACATTAAATTTTTACAATATAAAATATGATACTTTTTGAGTGGGTGGGGCGTGATTTTGCAATTTGGGAACGCTTTTGCAACCCTTTTGCAATTTGGGAACGCCTCCAGAATCTTGCAGACTCAAAAAACGTGTTATTAAAGTGACTGTGGAGCAAAATGTTTTTTTTTGATTGATTGAAACTTTTATTAGTAGATTGCACAGTACAGTACATATTCCGTACAATTGACCACTAAATGGTAACACCCCAATAAGTTTTTCAACTTGTTTTAGTCGGGGTCCACGTTAATCAATTCATGGTACACAAAATCTTTAGGCCAAAACATATCCAATAAGTATGATATAGATCAGGGGTGTCCAAAGTGTGGTATAGCGGTATAGCTCGGTTGGTAGAGTGGTTGTGCCAGCAACTTGAGGGTTCCAGGTTCGATCCCCGCTTCCGCCATCCAAGCCACTGCCGTTGTGTCCTTGGGCAAGACACTTCACCCACCTGCTCCCAGTGCCACCCACACTGGTTTAAATGTAACTTAGCGATTGGGTTACACTATGTAAAAGCACTTTGAGTCTCTAGATAAAAGCGCTATATAAATATAATTCACTTCAATTTGTGGCCTACAGCTTGAGTTGTGTTGGCCCACAACTTATTGTTGGGAAAAAGGATCAGTAAAAATGTAAGGAAAAAGATGTAATGCAATGAAACAAAGCTGAAAATGTGATAATAACCAAACCTATTGGAACTTTGATAGGTCTAAGTATGCAAGGGCCATTTTGATTTTATTTTGTGCAAAAAAATGCTATAAACAGACATCATAAATCAAAAGTTAGTGTCAGATTTGTGTTGTAAGTGACACGTAATATTATTATTATTAGTATCAAAATTTCATATTTTTTTCATTTTATTGTCTTTTCACTCTTTTTTTTCTTACATTTGTACTGTTTTTTACCAAAAATATGGCGACTTGTCCAGGGTGTACCCCGCCTTCCGCCCGAATGCAGCTGAGATAGGCTCCAGCACCTCCCGCGACCCCAAAAAGGGACAAGCGGTAGAAAATGGATGGATGGATGTTTGCGGGCCATCAAAACTCAAGCTATGAGCCCCTGGCCGCACTTTGGACACCCCAGTAATAACTAATAATAGCACTCTTTGTAACCTATAGCACAATGCTCACACCAAGTTTTGTCTTTAAAAATATGTAATGTCTGTTTTTAGCATTTTTTATTTATTTTTATAAAATAAAAATATATAATGGTCCCCCGCATACTTTGACTTTTCATTATGCGGCCCCTGGTGGAAAACATTTGGACACCCCGGATCTAGACCACAAGAAGGTGTTTTAGATGTAAAATAAAATCCTTTTAGGTCCCCTTTTGGGGCGTCTTGAGGGTTCCAGGTTTGATTCCCGCTGCTGCCATCCTAGTCGCTACCGTTGTCCTTGAGCAAGACACTTTACCCAACTGCTCCCATGAGTGCCACCCACA
>NC_084731.1:89284623-89317123 GCF_033978785.1 Entelurus aequoreus | reverse complement strand
GTAGCTCAGTTACAATGATGGAAAGTGTAAGGCTGGAAAGGACAATGCAGGTATAAATAGACTAATATAGCGATAACAAATCTAGAATACTGTATATACAAATATATACATATGTGTACAGAATAATATACATATACAGATATATTATATTATGTCTATAACATATATACAATATATACCAATGACCATGTACAATATTACAGTATATACAGTATATGTGACAGCAGCAGCATAAAATAGATAGTAGACCCTCATCTCTATATTTGAACCAGACCCCATGTTTGTAAAATAGTTTAAATCGATTATTCAAATTATTCAAAAGGTGTTTAAGGTATTCCACACTGACCAGATATCTAGATCCCTAGTTTGATTGATGAAAAATGCTTGTTTACGTGTCTAATAATCCGGCTTAGTGTAAACGGGGGCCTTAGTGTAGACCGCCTAAATTCACTTTGCTTTGTTTACAGGAGCACAGTCATCGTTCCCACAAAGTTGAGTTCTGAATTGCACAAAATGCCTTGATAAAGTGAAGAATCAATATTTAGGGCCACTAATAGTTTTTATTCAACCCCTTAATTGATAAGAATAATTCAAGTTATCTTCTTCCCACTCCCTTTCAGGCAGAACTGGACAATCATGCATCACATACTGTACATTACCTTTTGCACTATATTAATTTATATTATTGTGTTGTCAACTTTGTCCTTTTTTTATGTCATTACCTGAATTAAATGAAAAATGAATGAATGAATATAATAATAATAATGTGTGTCCTAAGACTTTAGTGCGTATAATAGTGTCTTTTTGTGATGTAGCTCCATTAAAGCTCCCTTTGTCACAATGGGTAGGGGGCTAGAGCTTTGTGGGTGAGCACGTGGCTATCCTGCCCCCAGGAGAGCGGCGAGGACATTGCTCAACAGACAGGATTGGCTTTACTCCCTGAGAGAATATAAAACAACCCGGCCAGCAGAAATTTGTATTCTAATTCTTATCATTTATTTATGACCTCTTTTCATCTTGGCTGTGCTTGTGTCCGTGTGGGCCCATCACTTGTGAACATAAGGGTGTGTGTGTGTGTGTGTGTGTGTGTGTGTGTGTCTACATTAGCATGTAGTGGAGCAGCGTGTGCATTGTCATGTTAATGCAACAAGCCCGCTCAGGATTAATTACATGTATTCCATTTACATTGTAGATTATGGGATTGCGGGTTAATTTTACACTTTCTCAATATACAATATAGACGCATAACACAATTAAAATGTGTGTGTCTATCATCCCTTACTATGTGGCTTCATCGCTGCTTGTGCATTTCCCCAGGAGAGCGGTTTCTATGGCAACTCCACGCAGGCGTTTCATGGCGAGGATGAATGTGTGTGCGCTCAGTGTGTGCAGGTTGCTTTTTGACTCGTTTGCACATTTTCCGCAACGTGGTTGAGTTAATCGATTTATGATGTTGAACCGCTTCTTTTTTTGGAGGAGCGATACTACATAATGCTCTCCAACCTTGGAGTGTCTACTCCTTTAACTAGAGATGTCCGATAATGGCTTTTGTGCCGATATCCGATATTCCGATATTGTCCAACTCTTAATTACCGATACCGATATATACAGTCGTGGAATTAACACATTATTATGCCTAATTTTGTTGTGATGCCCCGCTGGATGCATTAAACAATGTAACAAGGTTTTCCAAAATAAATCAACTCAAGTTATGGAAAAAAATGCCAACATGGCACTGCCATATTTATTATTGAAGTCACAAAGTGCGTTATTTTTTTTAACATGCCTCAAAACAGCAGCTTGGAATTTGGGACATGCTCTCCCTGAGAGAGCATGAGGAGGTTGAGGTGGGCGGGGTTGGGAGGGGTGTATATTGTAGCGTCCCGGCAGAGTTAGTGCTGCAAGGGGTTCTGGGTATTTGTTGTGTTGTGTTACGGTGCGCATGTTCTCCCGAAATGTGTTTGTCATTCTTGTTTGGTGTGGGTTCACAGTGTGGCGCATATTTGTAACAGTGTTAAAGTTGTTTATACGTACACCCTCAGTGTGACCTGTATGGCTGTTGACCAAGTATGCTTGCATTCACTTGTGTGTGTGAAAAGCCGTAGATATTATGTGACTGGGCCGGCACGCAAAGGCAGTGCCTGTAAGGTTTATTGGTGCTCTGTACTTCTCCCTACGTCCGTGTACACAGCGGCGTTTTAAAAAGTAATAAATTGTACTTTTTGAAACCGATACTGATCATTTTGAAACCGATACCGATCATTTCCGATATTACATTTTAAAGCATTTATCGACGATATCGGCAGTCCGATATTATCGGACATCTTTACCTTTAACCTGACCTGATTGAGGAGAGAAGACAACCTCTGGCAATATTCCCAAAGGGTTTACTGCCTCTTATGTCCACGTGTTGTTCTAGTCACCAACTACTAGTCATTGACAATCTTAAATGTGATGTATATTGATTTATATTCTGTTGCTTCGATTTATCGTTTGAGTGTAACTACAAACCCCGTTTCCATATGAGTTGGGAAATTGTGTTAGATGTAAATATAAACGGAATACAATGATTTGCAAATCATTTTCAACCCATATTCAATTGAATATGCTACAAAGACAACATATTTGATGTTCAAACTGATAAACATTTTTTTTTTTGCAAATAATCATTAACTTTAGAATTTGATGCCAGCAACACGTGACAAAGAAGTTGGGAAAGGTGGCAATAAATACTGATAAAGTTGAGGAATGCTCATCAAGCACTTCTTTGGAACATCCCACAGGTGAACAGGCAAATTGGGAACAGGTGGGTGCCATGATTGGGTATAAAAGTAGATTCCATGAAATGCTCAGTCATTCACAAACAAGGATGGGGCGAGGGTAACCGCTTTGTCAACAAATGTGTGAGCAAATTGTTGAACAGTTTAAGAAAAACCTTTCTCAACCAGCTATTGCAAGCAATTTAGGGATTTCACCATCTACGGTCCGTAATATCATCAAAAGGTTCAGAGAATCTGGAGAAATCACTGCACGTAAGCAGCTAAGCCCGTGACCTTTGATCCCTCAGGCTGTACTGCATCAACAAGCGACATCAGTGTGTAAAGGATATCACCACATGGGCTCAGGAACACTTCAGAAACCCACAGTCAGTAACTACAGTTGGTCGCTACATCTGTAAGTGCAAGTTAAAACTCTCCTATGCAAGGCGAAAACTGTTTATCAACAACACCCAGAAACGCTGTCGGCTTCGCTGGGCCTGAGCTCATCTAAGATGGACTGATACAAAGTGGAAAAGTGTTCTGTGGTCTGACGAGTCCACATTTCAAATTGTTTTTGGAAACTGTGGACGTTGTGTCCTCCGGACCAAAAAGGAAAAGAACCATCCGGATTGTTATAGGCGCAAAGTTGAAAAGCCAGCATTTGTGATGGTATGGGGGTGTATTAGTGCCCAAGACATGGGTAACTTACACATCTGTGAAGGCGCCATTAATACTGAAAAGTACATACAGGTTTTGGAGCAACATATGTTGCCATCCAAGCAACGTTACCATGGACGCCCCTGCTTATTTCAGCAAGACAATGCCAAGGCCAGTGTTACATCAACGTGGCTTCATAGTAAAAGAGTGCAGGGACTAGACTGGCCTGCCTGTAGTCCAGACCTGTCTCCCATTGAAAATGTGTGGCGCATTATGAAGCCTAAAATACCACAACGGAGACCCCCGGACTGTTGAACAACTGAAGCTGTACATCAAGCAAGAATGGGAAAGAATTCCACCTGAGAAGCTTAAAAAATGTGTCTCCTCAGTTCCCAAACGTTTACTGAGTGTTGTTAAAAGGAAAGGCCATGTAACACAGTGGTGAACATGCCCTTTCCCAACTACTTTGGCACATTTTGCAGCCATGAAATTCTAAGTTAATTATTATTTGCAAAAAAAAAAAAAGTTTATGAGTTTGAACATCAAATATCTTGTCTTTGTAGTGCATTCAATTGAATATGGGTTGAAAAGGATTTGCAAATCATTGTATTCCGTTTATATTTACATGTAACATAATTTCCCAACTCATATGGAAACAGGGTTTGTACTATTTATCATTTATAGTTATTATTGTTTTTACTACTAACATGACAATAAAATGCTCCACCAGGGCTCCTTTCCAGAGAATGTAAATGTAAACTTGGTTCTGGTGCTGCGTCCCACTACTTTGCTCCAGCGGGCACTGGCGGACTTCCTCTTCAAGTTCAACAAGGATGAGTTCAAGATGAAGGTGTGGCTTGTTTGTCTCCCTGTGATTGCTACCTTTTTTTAACGCCTCGTGTAGTAAATAATTCATTTTTCTTCTGTTTCGCTTGACTCATGCGCCGCCCCACATGGATTTCAATCTGCCATGCGGCCTCGCAGGTGGTCATGCTGAGTTCGGTGACCGAGCTCCATGCCTACATAGACCCAGGACAACTGACCACAGAATTGGAGGGCGGGCAGGAGTACTGCCATGAAAGCTGGATTTCACACCGCACTGTATGCACGCGCAGGAGAATCGCATCTGACATTCTACCTTTTTTGTGTACACACTGTGTGTTTCTGCATGTCCACCACAGGCCATTGAAGCGTTTGCTCTCATGGTGAAGACAACAGCTCACACTCTGCAGGCCTTTGGCACCGAGCTTGCAGAGACAGAATTACCCAACGACGCAGAGGCCACCACCAGTCTGCTACACTCCCACACCCTGAAGAAGGACAAAATGAAGGTCAGTCTCAGACTTAATATTTGTATTTATTTTAGGTACATATTAATTTGGGCCAGAAATTGAGTACACCGTTTTAAGCCATCATACATGATTCATCATCAAGGCTGCACCATGCAGAATGTTTTACAATAAGTGAATTTAAGAGGTATATTAAAGATTAATGTGGTGTACAGCAGCGGTGGGAATCTTGGGGCACTTCACGCTTCGATTATGATTAAATTAATAATCGATTATTGATGCACACTGCAAAAAGTCAGTGTTCAAAAACAAGAAAAAAAAAATACAAAAATGAGGGGTATTTTATTTGAACTAAGCAAAATTATCTGCCAATAGAACAAGAAAATTCGGCTTGTCAGGACTTTCCAAAACAAGTCAAATTAGCTAACCTCAATGAACCCAAAAATACCTTAAAATAAGGATATTCTCACTAATAACAAGTGCACTTTTCTTGGTAGAAAAAAAATTAGACCTTTTTGCTCAATATGTTGAAAAATATTCTTAAATTAAGTAAATGCTAGTGCCATTATCTTGACATAATGATATGCGCTCGGCATCATGATTTTTGTTTTCATGCTTGAAGTAAGAAATGATTACTTAAAAAAGGTAGTTTTATACTTGTGAGTGTTGATGACACAGCTTTGCATCAGTTGATATTCTAGTTTCAAGCATGTTTTACTCAATATAGGTCATAAAATCTCAGCTACAAGCTGTAATATCTTACTGAGATAATTTAGGACCAAAACCTTTAAACCAAGTAAAAGACTCTAACATAAAATCTGCTTAGTGAGAAGAATTATCTTATCAGACAGAAAATAAGCAAATATCAGCCTTATTTGAGATATTTAATCTTACTTAGATTTCAGTTTTTGCAGTGCAGTTTTACATTTCTTTTCGTTTCTCTTGTTAATCATTCTTCCCTTGCAACTTTTAAAAACCGTGCATTTGTGATAAGAAACAGTGGAATTAATTCCCATTACTTTTATTGAATTAATAAAAATGTGTGCTTAACTGGACCAAAGTGGCCTAAAATTTTTAACTGTCTGCAAGTCTTTATGTACAATTATCGATTGACGTTTACAGTACTAATCTGTTTTACAATCAGCTATGTCCGAATAGAGATGCATCTAAAAATCGATTCCCCGTACCCCCCTCTAGTGTACAATATTTAGACAAAATGACATGTCTTTTCCAGGAGGACCTGCAGGTGGCGCAGTCTCAAGGAGGCCGCCTGTTGCAGTGCATCAATGAGCCTCTACAGACTGAGCCAGACTACAACATGACCCACGACGAGCTGGAAAATTTAGCCACTGTACAGCGGTAAGACTTACTTGACGTTGTGTAAGCGTAAATGTTTTTCTCTTGAATGAATCAACTTGATTTGAAACTTGGATTTATTACAATCTTTGTTGTGGTCTATAACAACATGGCACACAAACAACTATCAGAAATGCAGCCAATATTACATACAGATAATGTGTCATGAGACATGCAAATATAAATTAAATACACCGAGGACATAAGTAAAGGAAATTAAATGAACTCAAATATAGCTACAAACGAGGCATAATGATGCAATATGTACATACAGCTGTCAGCTTCCCCCGCCCCAACCCCCTCCACATCCCACCCCCCCGGATTGTAAATAATGTAAATAATTAAATGTATATACTCTGATTAACTTGTGTGATGACTGTATTATGCTGATAGTATATATTTATACCATGAATTGATTAACAAGTTGAAAAACTTATTCGGGTGTTACCATTTAGTTGTCAATTGTACGGAATATGTACTGTACTGTGCAATCTACTAATAAAAGTCTCAATCAATCAATCAAAAAGCCTAAATAGCATGTTAGCATCGATTAGCTTGCAGTCATGCACTGACCAAATATGCCTGATTAGCACTCCAACAAGTCAATAACATCAACAAAGCTCACCTTTGTGCATTCACGCACAGCATAAAACGTTTGGTGGACAAAATGAGACAAAGAAGGAGTGGCATAAAACAAGTGTTTTTGTTGTACATGTAAACGAACTATGGTGAGTTCAAGGACAGCTGAAATTAGGACAAAACGGCGCTCACCAAATACGCTCATCAGTGAAGCATGTTTAATATAAACAGTGGGATTTTTTAATAATTAGCAAGGTTTGTGTCATGGTTGTCCTCCTACAGAAACCACATTTAAACAAAAAAAATTTCATACATTTTTGAAAAAGCCCCAGGGAGCCATTAGTGCTGCGCCAAATAATCCCTTGATTAAAGTACAGTGTTTTAACTTCCTATATTCAAAATGTGCGTAATTTTGCAGTGGCCAAAAATGTTAAATATACTTGTCAAATAAAACCGATGCCTTGTTTTGAATGAATACTTGGGCCTACTACGCTACTGTATTTTAATGTTGTTCATAATGGTGGTACTTGGAGAGCAAAGTGTTTTCTGAGGTGGTACTTGGTGGAGAAAAAAAAAAGAAAAAGTTTGAGAACGACTGCTCTAATGTCTTTTGATGATTATTGTGCATTGCCCTCCTTAGACTCCTAGGTCAGCTGGATGAGACTGAGACGGCATTTGACGATTTCTGGGAGCGCCACCGCACCAAACTGGAGCAGTGCCTGCAGCTTCGCCATTTCGAGCGGCACTTCCGTGAAGTGAGATGAGATACAAAAATTCAGGCCTCCGCTTGGAGGAGAGAACTCCGTCGCCTCCCAAAATGCTTCCCTGCTTCCGTGTCGTCCCTCGCAGGTCCGCTCCCAGCTTGACGTGACATCAGAGCGGCTATGCGGTTTCTCCGAGGTCAGCGTGAGCCCCGCCCATGCCGAGCACGTCCTCCGAGAGCTCAGCAGTCAGGAGGAGAAGGCCTGTGTAAGAAACACTCACACAAACCGCTAACGTGGCACAAAAACCCACCTTCTATGTACACAATATAAAATTAATTTATGGTTACAAAACAGTTTTATTGCCGATTAATGAAAGACAATTGATTATGATGAAAATACAGAATTTTAACTTAAATCATTGTTACTGCGGTTTAGCATGACTTTTTATTTTTTATTAGCGATGAAGGGTAATTAAATAAATATTACAACTTTAGTCTATAGTCCATCTATTTAGCACAGGGGTCAGCAGAGCTGCAGGCTGCTCTTTAGCGCCGCCCTAGTGGCTCCCTGGATGTGTGAAAATGGAAAAATATCAATCAATCAATATAGCCCTAAATCACAAGTCTCTCAAAGGGCTGCACAAGCCACAACGACATCCGCGGTTTAGCGCCCACATACACTACCGTTCAAAAGTTTGGGGTCACATTGAAATGTCCTTATTTTTGAAGGAAAAGCACTGTACTTTTCAATGAAGATAACTTTAAACTAGTCTTAACTTTAAAGAAATGCACTCTATACATTGCTAACGTGGTAAATGACTATTCTAGCTGCAAATGTCTGGTTTTGGTGCAATATCTACATAGATGTATAGAGGCCCATTTCCAGTAACTATCACTCCAGTGTTCTAATGGTACAATGTGTTTGCTCATTGGCTCAGAAGGCTAATTGATGATTAGAAAACCTTTGTGCAATCATGTTCACACATCTGAAAACAGTTTAGCTCGTTACAGAAGCTACAAAACTGACCTTCCTTTAAGCAGATTGAGTTTCTGGAGCATCACATTTGTGGGGTCAATTAAACGCTCAAAATGGCCAGAAAAAGAGAACTTTCATCTGAAACTCGACAGTCTATTCTTGTTCTTAGAAATGAAGGCTATTCCACAAAATTGTTTGGGTGACCCCAAACTTTTGAACGGTAGTGTAAGGGCAAGGAAAAACTCACAACACAGTGGGACGTCGATGAGAATGACTATGAGAAACCTTGGAGAGGACCGCAGATGTGGGTGACCCACCCCCCTCTAGGGGAAAATTTATTTTTTAATATATTTTCTGTAGAACAAACATGGCAAAAACCTTCCCAATTGTTAGAAATCCCACTGTTTATGTTATACACGCTTCACGGATGACAGTATTTGGCAAGCACCGTTTTGTCCTACTTTTTTCAGCGATCCTTGAACTCATCGTAGTTTCTTTACATGTACAACTTTCTCCGATGCTGCCACAGAAAGACATGTTTTATGCCACTCCTTTGTCTCATTTTGTCCACCAAATGTTGTATGCTGTGCGTGAATGCACAAAGGTGAGCTTTGTTGATGTTATTGACTTGTGTGGACTGCTAATCAGGCATATTTGGTCAGTGCATGACAGCAAACTAATAGATACTAACATGCTATGTAGGCTAGCTGTAATGTACATATTGCATCATTATGCCTCGTTTGTAGGTATATTTGAGCTCATTTAGTTTCCTTTACTTATGTCCTCTGTGTATTTAATTTATGTTTGCATGTCTCATGACACATTATATTGGCTGCATTTCTCATTGTTGTTTGTGTGCCATGTTGTTCCAGACCACAGCAAATGTTACCCAGCTCGCAAAGATTGTAAAAAATCCATTAGAAGAAGACAGCCTGCCGTTTCCTTTAACATGGACACACACATTTTTACCTTTGGCCATTCTGAGCCAGTAATTTCCAGAAGTTATCTCATCCTGTGAGAAACATCCGTTTTACTAATGATTTTCAATGTTGCAAAAATGTGTAGAATAAAAATAAAAATACAACATTTCTGTCAACAAAGATTTGCGTCAGCCTTGGATAGTAGGCTAATATAGCTAATATAGACACTTATATCATGGGTTGCCTTCATCATAACACTTATATAGGGCTTTTGATTTTTTGCGGCTCCAGACAGAATTTTTTTTTGGGTGTATTTGGTCCAAAATGACTCTTTCAACATTTTGCGTTGCCGACCCCTGATCTAGAAGTAAATATTTATCAATTTCAATCCATCATCCAATGCTGTCTATTTTGATTCTAACCCTCACACCACTGATGTTCCAACAGGACGTTCTGGACTACGCCTTGTCGCTGGCCAGAGAAGGCGACGGGCTAATCGAGAGCTCCCACTACGCCGAGGACTCGATTCGGCCAAAGTGCAGCGAGCTGAGAGGAGTGTGCGAAGAGATCAGCTCCACTCTGAGGAACAAGAAAAGCTGCCTTTTAACAGCCATGGAGCTCCATCATGCTCTGGAGAAGGTACTGGAGGGTCGGGCTGCACGATTCATCGACATAGAATCAACATCGAGGTTTTAATTAGTGCGATAAACAGTGTTGGGTTAGTTACTGAAAACCAGTAACAAGTTAGTTACTTTATTTAAAATAACTCAGTTACTAACTCAGTTACTTACACCAAAAAGTAATGCGTTACTGTGAAAAGTAACTATTTAGTTACTTTTTTTTTTTTTTTCCTTTTTTTTTTAAAAGCTCCCATCAATGCCCTTTTAGCCTTCATTTCAGTACTGTTATTGCACTGGAGAATAATACAATCTGTTGATCAACTTGACATGCATTTGCATCACTGAACTCTGCTAAGCAATGTGGTCTACATACAACACACAAAGGCAAAGATATGTTTCAAAGGGCCAATTTATTTCAGGCCAGAACAAATTGACAAAACTATTTTAAATAGCTGCAACATAACATACATAAGTAACAAACAGCATAATAACAACATAGCTGTAAACCTGGCTTCACCTAAGGAAGGCACACGTGACATACACAAAGCCTAACCAGGCAGATTTGAGTTGTTGTTTTGGGCAGTAGACGGGATCTTTGATCCAAGACACAACTTACATTTAACTATAATGTTCTTTTCTTTGTGCTCGACAAAAACAGAAGTGAGAATATCTCCATGTTAAGACACTCGAGTCTGCGGCTCCGTTGTTAGTAAACACAGACACGCCCCCCTCCCCACCCCTCCCCTCCACTCCCCTCCCCTCCCCACACCCAGACACATACAGAGCGCGCCTCCGGCTTGTGACACAAGAAGATTCAGAAGGACGACACTGCAGCGCTCCAATAAAACACACTCAGATCTTCTGTTTCTAGTCGATACTACATAAAAAATAACGTAAAATAACGCAGTAACGCATCATGTAGTAACGGTAACTGAGTTACTGAATATAAAAAATAACGCGTTAGATTACTAGTTACCGCCGAAACTATAAGCGTTACGGTAACGCGTTACGGTAACGCGTTACGGTAACGCTTTACTTTGTAACGCATTAGTCCCAACACTGGCAATAAATAACCGATACAAACCTGTTTTTTCCCTTCACCGTTACCGGCATTTGAGTGACAGGACATGTTCACCGGTCAGAATTGTTGAGCCTCATGTCCTTTGCTTCCTGGCCAATCAAAAGTGTATACGGGAAACAGCAAGATTGTGTTTGTTGCTGTGGAGGCAGCCAGTACGCTAAGGACAATCATTGGCACCTTGGAAAAAGTTTTGATGGTGACTAAACCCGGGCCGATAGTCCATGAGTCAATCAATCAAACATCCATCCATCCATCTATTTTCTACCGCTTATTCCCTTCGGGGTCGCGGGGGGCGCTGGAGCCTATCTCAGCTACAATCGGGCGGAAGGCGGGGTACACCCTGGATACAATCGGGCGGAAGGCGGGGTACACCCTGGACAAGTCGCCACCTATTAATGAAAATTAAGTCTAATTACTTTGCCTAAGCTGCTGTGTCCTTGTGTGTTTGTTTTCTTAGTCTCCCGCTTCAAACAGGGGAGAAAGAGGTCTCACTCTCTGCATCGCCTCCAGCACCTGAGCGCGTTTGAATAACAGTAGAATTAGCTGAACACAGTGAGCCCTCTTTTCACTCATTCGCAATCTTTCTCCAGGTGGGCGTAGAGCAAGACCGTTCGCTTACACACAGGATTCACGGACATTAGGATAGGATAGACTTTTATTTATCCCGCAATAGGGAAAATACGATGTTGCAGGGCAGGTGTTTACATACAGTGACAGAAGTGAAACGTACTGAACAACAAAAAATTAGTAATAAATAGGGATGTCCGATAATATCGGACTGCCGATATTATCGGCCGATAAATGCTTTAAAATGTAATATAGGAAATTATCAGTATCGGTTTCAATATTATCGGTATCGGTTTCAAAAAGTAAAATTCATGACTTTTTAAAACGTCGCTGTGTACACGGACGTAGGGAGAAGTACAGAGCGCCAATAAACCTTAAAGGCACTTCCAATGCATGCCGGCCCAGTCACATAATATCTATGGTTTTTCACACACACAAGTGAATGCGAGGCATACTTGGTCAACTGCCATACAGATCACACTGAGGGTGGCCGTATAAAGAACTTTAACACTGTTATAAATATGTGCCACACTGTGAACCCACACCAAACAAGAATGACAAACACATCTCGGGAGAACATCCGCACCGTAACACAACAGAACAAATACCCAGAACCCCTTGCAGCACTAACTCTTCCGGGACGCTACAATATACACCCCCCGCTACCCCCCACCTCAACCCTGCCCCCTCAATTCCGCCCACCTCAACCTCCTCATGCTTTCTCAGGGAGAGCATGTCCCAAATTCCAAGCTGCTGTTTTGAGGCATGTTAAAAAAAAATAATGCACTTTGTGACTTCAATAATAAATATGGCAGTGCCATGTTGGCATTTTTTTCCATAACTTGAGTTTATTTATTTTGGAAAACCTTGTTACATTGTTTAATGCATCCAGCGGGGCATCACAACAAAATCAGGCATAATAATGTGTTAATTCCACGACTGTATATATCGGTATCGGTTGATATCGGAATCGGTAATTAAGAGTTAGACAATATCGGAATATCGGATATCTGCAAAAAAGCCATTATCGGACATCTCTAGTAATAAATACTACATATTGCGCACTAATGCGTATAGATGAATAAAAGAGTGAGAAGTTCCGCAAAGCAACAACAATTAGAAAGAAAAAAAATGTAACAATGCCAAATGTCCTGTTGTGGTAATATTTCAGCTTCAGCACCTATGGGCAATATGAGCCCATCAACGCCGACAAACAAGCAAGGATGCCATGATCATGTGATGGAAAGAAAAAAAAAAGAAACTCAACATAGTTTTTCAGTTCAATATTTCCATCCATAGACATGGTCTACCGCCTGTCACTTTCGTGGTCGCTGGAGCCTATCCCAGCTGCAGTCTTGCGGAAGGCGGGGTACACCCTGGACAAGTCGCCCCCTCATCGCAGGGCCAACACAGATAGACAGACAACATTCACACTCACATTCACACACTAGGGCCAATTTAGTGTTGCCAATCAACCTATCCCCAGCTGCATGTCTTTGGAGGTGGGAGGAAGCCGGAGTACCCGGAGGGAACCCACGCAGTCACGGGTAGAACATGCAAACTCCACACAGAAAGATCCCGAGCCCAGGATCGAACCCAGGACCTTCGTATTGTGAGGCACACGCAGTAATCACTGTACCACCGTGCTGCCTTAGTACAATATTTAAGTACAATTTGTGCATACAGGGGATGAAAGTCAATTTTTTTGTTTATTTAGGATAACAGTTATTTACTTTTCAATTATAGTACAATGGTAAACAATTCTACAGTAATGAGAAATAAAGGTTAGTGTCCTTTTAAATAGTTACTTGCATTAATATAATATATTATGCATACATTACAATATAATAACTGTACAGGTTTTTGGGGTTATTTCTTCAGTTTAAGAGCATGATATTGACAAAAGCTCTGAGTCTGTCTGTATGAAGCCAAATATTTTTAAAGTACATTTTTACATATTCTAATGTGTGGCACCTTAACAAGAATACGTTGGTTGACAGTCTGAAAGTAACATGTCTTACTTCACTCATTATTTTTGCAGTTTTATGCATTTTTATGTTTAAAATATAAACATCGAAAAAATAAATTTTGGAGAGAAAAATCACAGGTCTGATTGTGTTTCTATGAGAATGTTTAAAGTACTCATAATGGATTTTTTTTCCACCAGGCTTCCCGTTGGTGCGAAGAGGGCATCTTTTTGTTGGCGAGCCAGCCCGTGGACCGATGTCAGTCTCAGGATGGAGCGGAGGCAGCCCTGCAAGAACTGGAACGATACCTGGACACTGCCCTGCTTCACACCCTTGTCGACTGCAGTGCCATCTGCTGCCAGTATGAGGCAGTGCTCACACCTCAACTCAGGGTCAGTCTTACCTTCGATTACCTCCGCTTTGAAGGTTATACAGTATCACCTTTGTTTTTTATTTTTTTTATTTTAGTATGCCCCATTTTCCCTGCGATTTGGTTTTAGAGGAAAATCTCTGCCAAATGTTTGCCTTAGTTTTCATATACCGTCTCGGTTATCGTACTGCCAAACTTGCGCCTTCATTATTTAAACACTCCGTGAGTCCAACTGTTTTCGTTACATATTTTTGCAATTACCAATGATCAATAAATCAATAGTCAAACAATATATATAAAATATTTTGCCATGTCCGTGCGTGTTTGTTTCCTTGTCGCTCGCTTTCAAACAGGGAACAAACCTGAGCGCATTCGTATAATAGCAGAATAAATTGATAAGTGGAGTGAGCCCTCTTGTCAGTCATCCACAATCTTTGTCTCTATGAGTGGATGCGGAACTGTTCACTTCTGACAACAACTAAGTCTCACTTGTTGTTGGCTATCAAACATTGTGAGGCAAAAAGATGGCAAAGCAAATGTCCTGTTGTGGGATTATTTCGGCTTCAAACCGAATGAGCCAGATTGACCTATCAGCACGGACGAACGAGCCAGTATACTGAATTTACGGTGGCTGACGGTATAAAAAAAAACTAAAATAAAAAAACTGCACTTTAAGATGTGTTCAATATTTATTTAACTGCAATTTTTGCTCACAGAGATTAAGAGTCCCTTTTATTTTTATTGTTTACTTATTTAGGATAATCAAAAGTTCTTGACCTTCCCAAAAAATACTAATGAGAAATAAGTGTATTTCGATTTTTTTTAATTGGTCTTAATTAGGGGTGTCCGATAATGGCTTTTTTGCCGATATTCCGATATTGTCCAACTCTTAATTACCGATACCGATATATACAGTCGTGGAATTAACACATTATTATGCCTAATTTGGACAACCAGGTATGGTGAAGATAAGGTACTTTTAAAAAATTTAGATAAAATAAGATAAATATTTTAAAAACATTTTCTGGAATAAAAAAGAAAGTAAAACAATATAAAAACAGTTACATAGAAACTAGTAATTAATGAAAATTACTAAAATTAATTGTTAAAGGTTAGTACTATTAGTGGACCAGCAGCAAACACACATTCATATGTGCTTACGGACTGTATCCCTTGCAGACTGTATTGATATATATTGATATATGATGTAGGAACCAGAATATTGATAACAGAAACAAACAACCCTTTTGTGTGAATGAGTGTAAATGGGGGAGGGAGGTTTTTTGGGTTGGTGCACTAATTGTAAGTGTATCTTGTGTTTTTTATGTTGATTTAATAAAAAAATAAATATTAAAAAAAAGATACCGATACTAAAAAAAAAGGATACCGATAATTTCCGATATTACAATTTAAAGCATTTATCGGCCGATAATATCGGACATCTTTAGTGTTAATGTATTGCTGACAATAATAATGTTTACCGGAAATAATTTGTGGGACAATATATTATCTAGCAAAATTGGTTATTGTCCCAGGCAGAGTGTTCGCCTGCCATTAACTCCCCACACGCTAGTCATTCTCCCCCAGCATCGCCGTTCCTCTATGATGTCATCATGAGTTGACTCTTTACTTTTTTGCTAACTAAGAGTCACGCTATAAGTCTGTGCTTTGTGTACGACTGTAAAATAATTCACTACGGGGCCAAAGAAAGTTGTGTCCGTCAGCTCTTTGATGAAAGAAGAGAAGAAAAACTATTACTTTTAAGGAAAATCATGGGAAAATATGAAGAATGCATGATCTCCGCTCGTCACCATCTTTGCCAACAAGAGTCTTCAATAAAAGTGAAGTTAAAAGTTCATGTACGTATTTTGGGACTCGTAGCAAAGTATGAGGTGGCGTCCTTCCTCTCCGCTCATTGCCATCTTCGCCAACAATTAAGTCTTCATGGGATTCATTTGTCATTCATACGTTCTTCACATTGTTTGCTGCAAGTAAAACTATAATTATTCTCTTTAAAATGGGTTTTGTTTTAATATTTTGGGTGTACGGAGCAGATAGCCAATATTATCGGCCGATAAATGCTTTAAAATGTAATATCGGAAATTATCGGTATCTGTTTCAACCGGACGATTTTTCCCGGGACACTCCCGAATTTCAATACCCTCCCGAAAATCTCCCAGGGCAACCATTCTCCCGATTTCCACCCGCCATACAGGTCACACCGAGGGTAGCCGTATAAACAACTTTAACACTGTTACAAATATGTGCCACACTGTGAACCCACACCAAACAAGAATGACAAACACATTTCGGGACAACATCCGCACTGTAACACAACATAAACCCAACAGAACAAATACCCAGAACCTCTTGCAGCACTAACTCTTCCGGGACGCTACAATATACACCCCCCGCTACCACCAATTTAATCAATTGTATTTTGTGTTTTATGTATTTTGTACATTTGGTTTATTTTTAAGTTAACACTGTACATTCATTAATGTAGGCTTGTTTATCTACTTGTATGCAACTTCCTGTGTTATAATGTTAAATGTTATAATCAGCCAGCCTCCAAATCAAAGTCAAACTTCATCTTCCTGGTACGTCTTCCATCAGGACCAGGTAGAGAGAGTTTTCCAGAAGCAAAGTTCCGTCCAGGAGATGTTTGAGAAGAGACGCATCAGCCTGAAAAAACTTGCCGCCAAACAGACACGTCCAGTGCAGCCCGTGGCACCGAGACCGGAAGTCAAGTCCCCGCAGGCATCTCCGAGTAGGCTTTTTTTTTATCAAGATGTGTTCAAAGACCGCAGTACTGTCCTGTAGACTTGCACAACATAACATTGTCCTTTCTTTTTGTCAGATCAACAGAGGAAAGAGAGGAGGTACTCTGCAGATAATGCCCTCTGCAAAAAGGTAAATGCCGTTCTGTCAATTAGCTTGAAACCTTTAGGAACGACACTGAGGTTTTGTTTGCATTAGGTGGAGTCTCCTGTACACATTGGCGGCACCAGGCATGCCTCCCTCTCAGAGGAGGAAGAAAACCTGGCTGTGCTGCGACGGTGAGGGCCTTTCGACTTGCGATCATTATTGCTTTTTTTCTTTTGTTTTTTTTTTTTATGTCCTGTCCAGCTTCTCAGGCAAATCATATAGGTGATGTAGATGCCCATATCGGCTGTACACATTTACTTTACAAAAGAAGAGTGTGGGATACTTCTCTTGTTGCCTTATTTGTATTTGACTTTATTAAATGGATTTATATTATTATTTGGTGCAGGAGGGGATAGAAAGAGGAAAAAAAGGAAGACAGAGGGGGACATTGTGGGGACAAGAGGGGGATAAGACTGAGAGACAACAACAACAGCAAACACAACAATAGAACATCAGCAAATAGGATATGTACAAATATGATGGTAAAAGTGATAGCAAAGAAGCAGTTAGTGAAATAAATAATAATACGGAAATGACAATGGACATTATTACACTACAAATGGAGCAATACAAATACCAATAGAAATAGCACTTTTGATAATGAATAATAACAATAATTACCTCTATTATCAACAATACAATTGGTCAAATGCAACAATACATACATGTAATAATAACTTGAAATACAAAAGAAAGCAGATAAATGGAGGTGAAGAAAGAGAAGCAAACTGTATGAACCTTGTAGATTGTTATAGTAAATGGTTAAGCTTTGTCAGTGTGCCATGTGTTACCCAGTTTCCCCTAGTGCAGGGGTCGGCAACCCAAAACATTGAAAGAGCCATATTGGACCAAAAATACAAAAAACAAATCTGTCTGGAGCCGCAAAAAATAAAGTCTTATATAAGTGTTATAATGAAGGCAACCCATGACGTAAATGTCTATATTAGCCTACTATCAAAATGACTTTAAAAGTCTTATATAAGTGTTATAATGAAGACAACGCATGACGTAAGTGTCCGTATCAGTTATATTAGCCTACTATCAAAATGACTATGTGTCGCAGGCTGAAGCAAATCTTCGTTGACTGAAATGTAATATTTATTCTAAACATTTTTACAACATAGGAAAACATTAACACTTTTCAGAGATAACTCCTGGAAATGACTGGCTTTTAATGGCCAAAGGTATAGATGTTTGTGTCCAAGGTAAAGGAAACGGCAGGCCGTCTTCTTCTAATGGATTTATCACAGTCTTTGGCAAGCTAGGTAATGTTTGCTGTGGTCTGGAACAACATGGCAATGAAATGCAGCCAATATTACATACAGACAATGTGTCATGAGACATGCAAAACTAAATTATATTCAAAGAGGATAAAAGTAAAGGATATTAAATGAGCTCAAATACAGGTATACCTACAAATGAGGGATAATGATGCAATATGTACATACAGCGAGCCTAAATAGCATGTTAGCGCGGATTAGCTTGCAGTCATGCCCTGGCCAAATATGCCTGATTAGCACTCCAACAAGTCAATAACATCCACAAAGCTCACCTTTGTGCATTCACGCACAGTATAAGACGTTTGGTGGACAAAATGAGACAAAGAAGATGTGGAAGATTTTACATGTTAAACTGTTGCGTCACAGTCCACACTATGGTGAGTTCAAGAACCGCCAAAATTAGTAGGACAAAACGATGTTCACCAAACACTCATCAGTGAAGCATACACACAAACATATTAAACAGTGAGCTTTCGAACAATTGGGAAGGTTTGTGTCATGTTTGTCCTCAAACAAAAAACATACTAAAACCAAAACATTATTTTCCCCCATCTTTTTCCATTTTCAATCTTTTTTTAAAAATGATCCAGGGAGCCACTAGGGTGGCACTAAAGAGCCGCATGCGGCTCGCTGACCCCCGCCCCAGGGCAAAAACATTAATATATGTATGATGAAACGTGATTACAGTATATGCATGAGTGTATGTATGCATATGTACTTGTGTATATGTATGTTTGTACAGTGAATGTATATGTACAGTATGTATATATGTATGTTTGTACAGTGAATGTATACAGTATGTGGATATGTATGTTTGTACAGTGAATGTATATGTACAGTATATGTAGGTTTGTACAGTGAATGTATACAGTATGTACAGTATGTGTATGTGTGTTTGTACAGTGAATGTATATGTACAGTATGTATATATGTATGTTTGTACAGTGAATGTGTACAGTATGTGTATATGTATATGTACGGTATGTGTATATGTATGTTTGTACAGTGAATGTATATGTACAGTATGTGTATATGTATGTTTGTACAGTGAATGTATATGTACAGTATGTATATATGTATGTTTGTACAGTGAATGTATACAGTATGTGTATATGTATGTTTGTACAGTGAATGTATATGTACAGTATGTGTATATGTATGTTTTTACAGTGAATGTATATGTACAGTATGCATATATGTATGTTTGTACAGTGAATGTATTGCGACATTATTGCTGTCAACAACCGATTGCAACAAGCCTGTTGGTGTGTCTTCCAGCCATGTGATGAATGAACTGCTGGAGACGGAGAGAGCATATGTGGAGGAGCTTCTCTGTGTTTTGGAGGTGAGCTTTCCTCAGGTCCACTTTGTTGGTAGCGGTGGGAGTGTCATGAGCGTTTCCTGCCAATAAGAGTTCTCAAAATACAGTGGTTGTGTTTCCTCAGGGCTACGCCGCCGAGATGGACAACCCCATCATGGCTCACCTCATTCCCAGCACGCTGCTGAGCAAGAAGGACATCCTCTTTGGGAATATGTTTGAAATCTACCAGTTTCACAAAAGGTACGCTTCTTTCACTGGAGAAGTAACTGACTTTTGCACGCTAACGTTTCTTAAAGGGGAACTACACTTTTTTTTTTTTGTCTTTTGTTCACAATCATTATGAAAGACATGACAGATGGATTTTTTTTTTATGCATTCAAACTTGTAAATAAAAGTCAATTTACAGCGGAGCCAATGGGAGCTCCTCTATTTCGCCCATAAAATCCAATAGATATCCATTCAAAAACCGCCAACAATACTTCATTCACATTTCGTGACTTGAATATTAACCAAGTATTAATGATATTGTTATTATAAGTGTTAACGCTGACAAACTATTTATAACGGCGCCGTGATCACTACCCTATGTTTACATCATTGAGTGGTCTGCTGTTTCCTTGCTTCCTTGCTCCCTGAGAATGTATTGTAGATCATAAATCATGCATCTCCCCTGAACAGAAGAAGTCTGAGTAGGTATTCCGACAAGTTGGTACACTTTGACAGCCACTTAGGACCCGAAACTGCCGAGGACGACACGAAAATATGCTCGGTTCTATTTTAAACCCACAATCACAAATGTTAAATTTGAGTTCAACAATTATTTTAATTTGGAACAACAGATTAATAACTCAGTTGATCGATCCAGTTATCATCTGAGACTTTTAGCAAAATTGTAATCAGTTTTATCTTTTAAGGACTTTGAGCGGGTAATCCATGCTCATATTTCATCGTGCTTAGACTACTGCTACTCACTTTATGTTGGAGTGAACCAGGCCTCACTCGCTGGTTTGCAGTTAATCCAAAATACTGCTACTCGCCTTTTATGTGGCACAAAAAAAAAACATAAACACATTACACTTATTTTAGCATCCCTTCACTGGCTCCCAATTCATTTTAGAATTCATTTGAATATTTTTTGTTTTCTCGATGCAGTGTTTCTTAACCATCCGGGTACTCTGGCTTCCTCCCACCTCCAAAGTCATGCACCTGGGGATAGGTTGATTGGCAACACTAAATTGGCCCTAGTGTGTGAATGTTGTCTGTCTATCTGTGTTGGCCCTGCGATGAGGTGGCGACTTGTCCAGGGTGTACCCCACTTTCCGCCCGAATGCAGCTGAGATAGGCTCCAGCACCCCCCGCGACCCCGAAAAGGATAAGCGGTAAAAAATGGATGGATGGATGGATGTTGGGCTGCGAGCGCCACCTAAAGGGCCGCAAAAAATGTTTCTCAGCTGTGGTTCTTAGTTGTAATACACTTTTTCACCACTTGTGGCATTCCTGACAATATTAAACAAACAGAAGAAGTCCGGAACTAAAGTCATAGAGAAGTTTCTTAAGAGCAAAAGTTATGACTAAAGTGATAAAGCTGTATATTCATTTGCACTTAAAATGTATTGACAGTTTATTTAAGGAACATTTATTATCCATTTAGTTTAATTTAGCACAATTCATTGTATGTAAATTATTTTTCATCAGTTATTTTATCAGACTCATCTTATGCAGTCTATTTGGTTAGTACTTATTTTTCTAATCAGCGTGACATAAGCCTATAAGGTTTATGTATTAAATTAAATTAACACATGGTTTTATATCATTTGACAAGGTTGTAAACTGTAAGTAGGTTAGATATAATTATTGAATATGATTCAAATCAAGAGTAAGATGACTAATTCAGTGTTAAAATATTTGAAGGGGCCCTCGGCCCCTTTGTTGTGGAAAAGTTATTCAAACGTCTCCCTCTTTAATGAGCTTTAAAATCATGTCTTAAAACATATTTTTACTCATTGGCTTTTAAAGCATGATAGTTATGTGATCTTAATCTATTTTATTTTCTTATGTGTTATGTATTTTTTACATTTGTTTTCTTTTAAAGTTAAATGTTTCTTACACTAGACCAGGGGTATCGAAACTTTTTGACTTGGGGTGTCGCATTGAGCGGGGAGCCGAAAGCCGACTGCATGTAAAGTAAATATATATATATGCCTATGCATATACAGTATATGTGTACATATATATCCATTATTTATTTATGTATGTATGTATGTACATATGTATGTGTGTGTGTGTGTATGTATGTATGTATATATGTATATATATATATATATATATATATATATATATATCCATTATTTATTTATGTATGTTTGTATATACAGTATATATATATATATCCATTATTTATTTATGTATGTTTGTATGTACATACGGTATGTGTGTATATATATATATATATATATATATATATATATATATATATATATATATTTATTTATTTTTAAAATTTATTTATTAAGTAATTTATTAATGAATATATATTTAATAATATAATTGGTATTAATAGTACGTGAAAGTTCGACTCCTACCTTGTTTACTTTTGCGACGATCTCCTTAAAGTTTTGTTATCAATCAGAAATATCAAGCAGCTAAAATGCGCCATACAGGATAAGTGTAAAGAGAGAGTTTTGCATTTTTCCAATCATGCGTTGTAATAGATTTAAATGGGTGTCAATTAAAAAATGTTATGGTGTTTGGAAGTTTTTTTTAATATTATGCACAAAGTTCAGTGAGCAGGTTGTTATGTGACCATGTGTGTTGTATTTAAAAAAAACAACAAAAAAAAAGTTTATTTGCGCCGTGAGTGGGAAATACTTCAAAGTGCAATTTTTGGTCATTAACCTGATTTACTCACGGCGTCCACAAGATAGTGCCAAATTTAGCCTGTCAAAATTAAGATGGAGATGCCTCGCGGGCCTGATTCCTGATTAAAATCGGGCCAATTTGAAGAAGCTTGGCCTGCTGGTCGTAGTTTAGACACCCCTGCACTACACTGTTCTTAGTTTCACCCTGCTTTTGAATATGTACTTTAACTACTGCGAAGCGCTTTGTGACACTTTTGTTTTTTAAATTGCGCTATAAAAATAAAGTGGATTGCTTAACCTCAGCTGACTGGAATTTTCAGGACATTTCTGAAGGAACTGGAGGCATACACCGACTGCCCTGAACTTGTGGGCCGCTGCTTTTTACAAAGAGTAAGCAATTTGGTTTATATTCTTCCTTATACTCTTTATTTCGCAAACTCATCTAATCCATTGTTTTGTTCTTTCATCAGATGACGGACCTGCAGATCTACGAGGCTTACTGCCAAAATAAACCTCGCTCTGAGAGCTTATGGAGACAGTGCTCGGACTGTGCCTTCTTCCAGGTTCTTTACATTATAAACTTTGATAAAAGTTTGACATTTGTCATTTTAGATGGATATTAGAATATACTTTCACTAGACACCGACCGTTTCACCAACATCCTGTATCAACACATTGCTCTATAGAGTACAGGCTTTTTCTGTCAGTCAGAACTGAGCTTTATTGTTTTGTAAAAGCAAAATTGTGGCTATCATTGGGACTACATTAGCTCAGTTCTTGCAGAAATATTTACTGTTGCAAGGTGCTGAAAACGCCCAGACTTTGTGCACCTCCATATCAGCTTGCTTAAATCCCTCTGTATAAAGTTAAAGTACCACTGATAGTCACACACACAGACTAGGTGTGGTGAAATTACTCTTTGCATTTGACCCATGAGGTGAGGGGAGCAGTGAGCAGCAGCGGTGGCCGCGCTCGGGAATCATTTTGGTGATTTAACCCCCGATTCCAACCCTAAAGCTGAGTGCCAAGCAGGGAGGTAATGGGTCACATTTTTATAGTCTTTGGTATGACTCGGCCGGGGTTTGAACTCAACCATGTAAGTTGAGTGTCAATGCGGACACTCTAACCACTAGGCCACTGAGCAGGCAATGCAAGCAAAAACAATATAAACAATTATTATACATCAAAAGTGTAATCACAGTAGTACCTCGAGATACGAGTGCCGCAGCTCACGAGTTTTTCAAGATAAGAGATGTCTATCCGCTAATTGTTATGCTTTAGGTTGTGAGCAACAATTTGAGTTATGTTCCTCCCAACCGCTAATTGACATAGGGAATGCCACAGTGAACCCCGTATGAACCGACCACAGCATCCGGTGTCGGACTCACTAGCATTAGCTTATAGTTAGATATTAGGGATGTAACGATAAGTGTAAAATTCTTGATGGTTAGTTTTACCGTTTCAAATTTTCCTTAGCATAAAACCGAGATTGATTATCACACTTAAAAAAACATACGGAGATACTGCTTATTTCCTGGAGAAGCATCCATCGTGCTAATTGCTGGTTATCTTAAATGCTAACATAAATGCAAGACACATTTGGATGCTTTTAAAAAAGGCTTAAAAACCCTTTTTTTTTAAAAAAAAAGCCTTTTTTTAGATGTATGCATACTAGTTTTAGCTATTTGGCTGTTCTACTTTTTTTAATTTTTTTTTTATTATCTTTTTATTTTTATTTTATTTTTATTTTTTTTAATTATTATTATTATTATTATTATTATTTATTTTCTTTTTTTTAATACACTGTAGCACTTTGAGGTTGTTTACTCAATGTAAAGTGCTTTTTTACAAATAAAATCCATTTTTATTATTATTATTATTATTATTATTTACACAATTCTCTATTAAAAATGCCATACACCAATTTAAACATTTATAAACACAACTGTCTGAGCAACTAAAGCTCAACTTGGTTAAAAGATTGTAGTACTTTTGGAGCACATTTAACAATATAATGATCACTGTGATCATTTTCGTTACAATGAACGTGATATGAGATTTTCATGTTACTGGAGATTGTCATAACTTTGTTGCTTTAACCATGACAAAGAAGAAAGTGAGTGTGAAGAACAGTACTGATAAGAAGTGGATAATATTCATTGAATTAAAGAAAGAAATCGTTAAAAACATGACCGACCGTGTAGCTGACTTGGAGAAGCAGTGTGAGAGTATCAGCAGAATGAGTCAAAAATGCCAACCAAGGATGTTAAAATATATATATATATATATATATATATATATATATATATATATATATATATATATATATATATATATATATATATATATATATATATATATATATATATATATATATATATATATATATATATATATATATATATATATATATTTTTTTTTTTTTTTTTAAATTTGTTTATTGATTTTCAGAAGTGTCTTGCTCAAGGCTAGGCTGCTCTGTGGCCTAGTGGTTAAAGTGTCCGTCCTGAGATCGGTAGGTCGTGAGTTCAAACCCTGGCCGAGTCATACCAAAGACTATAAAAATGGGACCCATTACCTCCCTGCTTGGCACTCGGCATCAAGGGTTGGAATTGGGGGGTTAAATCACCAAAAATTATTCCTGGGCGCGGCCACCGCTGCTGCCCACCGCTGCTGCCCACCGCTGCTGCCCACTGCTGCTGCCCACTGCTGCTGCCCACTGCTCCCCTCACCTCCCAGGGGGTGAACAAGGGGGGGGATGGGTCAAAATGCAGAGAACAAATTTCACTACACCTAGTGTGTGTGTGACTATCATTGGTACTTTAACTTTAAGGACACAGCGGATGTGACTAGGATGGCGGAAGCCGGGGATCGAACCAGTAACCCTCCGCTCTACCAACTGAGCCACGCCGCCCCCCAACAAAAGCTAAAAAAATAAAGACTCCCCGGACAGACGTCAACATAAAACCACTGACAGCTGCATTATGTTAAAATAATTTCTAAACTGACATTTATCCATAAAAATATGGAGAAGCCGCTGATGATGTGTTTGACGGAGAAGCAGCTTTGAAGAATATACTTTATCTAAAAGTAAATGTTTCCTTTTAAAAAGCATGTTAAAATAATAGTATTTTGTGGGGGCCAAGCACCAATTTGAAAGGATTTAATTTCAATGACTGACGTTCAATGTACGAGCTGCATCACAGTTCCAATTAAACTCATATCGAGGTACCGAGGTATTGTGCGCGTACGATCAATCCCTCCGCCTCATTGCTGCACAATACAACCTATCAATCGTTGAATGTTTGTGCACCAGGAGTGTCAAAAGAAGCTGGAGCATAAACTTGGATTGGACTCCTACCTCCTCAAACCCGTCCAGAGAATCACCAAGTACCAGCTGCTGTTGAAGGTGACATGGCGCGATGGCGGGGTGTCACATTTGTGTGAGGCAAAAAAAAAGAAGTGACTATGCTTTCCTGTGTGTGCAGGAGTTGATCAAATACAGCAAAGGTTGTGACGGCTGCAGCGACCTCCAGGAAGCGCTCTCCTCCATTCTTGGCATCCTAAAAGCAGTCAATGACTCCATGCACCTAATCGCCATTACAGGATATGAGGCACGCATGCATTTTTAGCGAGGTAGATCTTTTAGTGTCTGTGCAGCTGGGGAGTGACGGTGGCATCCGTTTCTGCCCTCAGGGGAACCTCTCGGAGCTGGGTCGCTTGCTGATGCAGGGCTCCTTCAGCGTGTGGACCGAGCACAAGAAGGGCCATGCGAAGGTGAAGGACTTGGCCAGGTTCAAGCCCATGCAGAGGCACCTGTTCCTGCACCAGAAGGCCCTGCTCTTCTGTAAGAGGAGGGAGGAGAACGGCGAGGGATACGAAAAAGCTCCATCTTACAGCTTCAAACACTCGCTCAATGTGAGTCTGCTGCCATTTAAGTAACACAATCCCCACGTATGGTATTATAATGCTGCAAAAACTCTCTTTCCCTCTCTGCCTTTTCCACATCTCAGATGAGCGCAGTGGGAATTACAGAGAGCGCTAAAGGGGACAACAAGAAGCTTGAGATTTGGTGTAATTCAAGAGAGGAAGTCTTTATCGTCCAGGTAAGTTTACGTTGCTATTTTGGGTTAAATGTAGAGATGTCCGATAATGGCTTTTTTGCAGATATTCCGATATTGTCCAACTCTTAATTACCGATACCGATATCAACCGATACCGATATATACAGTCGTGGAATTAACACATTATTATGCCTAATTTTGTTGTGATGCCCCGCTGGATGCATTAAACAATGTAACAAGGTTTTCCAAAATAAATCAACTCAAGTTATGGAAAAAAGTGCCAACATGGCACTGCCATATTTATTATTGAAGTCACAAAGTGCATTATTTTTTTTAACATGCCTCAAAACAGCAGCTTGGAATTTGGGACATGCTCTCCCTGAGAGAGCATGAGGATGTTGAGGTGGGCGGGGTTGGGGTGGGCGGGGTTGAGGGGGGTGTATATTGTAGCGTCCCGGAAGAGTTAGTGCTGCAAGGGGTTCTGGGTATTTGTTCTGTTGCGTTACGGTGCGGATGTTCTCCCGAAATGTGTTTGTCATTCTTGTTTGGTGTGGGTTCACAGTGTGGCGCATATTTGTAACAGTGTTAAAGTTGTTTATACGTCCACCCTCAGTGTGACCTGTATGGCTGTTGACCAAGTATGCATAAATATTATGTGACTGGGCCGGCACGCAAAGGCAGTGCCTTTAAGGTTTATTGGTGCTCTGTACTTCTCCCTACGTCCGTGTACACAGCGGCGTTTTGAAAAGTCAAAAATTTTACTTTTTGAAACAGATACCGATAATTTTGAAACCGATAACGATAATTTACGATATTACATTTTAAAGCATTTATTGGCCGATAATATCGGATTGCAGTGATTTCCTGTTTATCTAATTTTTTCCATGACTGACCGTAGCAAATTAATTTTGCAAAGTAGGATTCTTATTAACAAATTGAAAAGTAAGTTTCTTAGCATTAAAAGGGCCTTCTAGAAATAACACCCATGTACTGTAGTCACCTTTACGCAATATAGTAGCTTTAAGTGCGTTTTACTAGGGCTTGGCGATAAAACGGTATCAATATGTATCGCGATTGACGTGTAAAAAATGTGTTCGATAAAACGTTCAATATATTTTTTTTTAAATCATCGGAAGAAACAGCAAGTTGCGAAGCAAGGTTGGTTGCATGAACAAAGGCACTTGCTAACTGAGTAAAACAGGAAGTGATCACTGATCAGTGCGCTAACAGCCAATCAGGTAAAAGTATCGACTATCTTGTTGTCTCACGGTTCATGAAGTGAGAAGAGAAACTAAAAACTAGTGCTGCAGAGGGCCAAGAAGTTGACGATAAAACAGGAAAAGTTACCTTGAGAGTATGGCAGTTTTTTTTTGTTTTTTTTTATCGGACCGTAGTCAGACCAAGGCGCTCAGAATCATTAATACCGCACCACTCTTTTTTTTGATTGATTGATTGAGACTTTTATTAGTAGGTTGCACAGTGAAGTACATATTCCGTACAATTGACCACTAAATGGTAACACCCGAATAAGTTTTTCAACTTGTTTAAGTCGGGGTCCACTTAAATTGATTCATGATACAGATATATACTATCATCATAATACAGTCATCACACAAGATAATCACATTGAATTATTTACAATCAGGAGTGTGGAGGGGGGGGTAGGATATGGACAGCAAGTAGTGGACATAGAGAGAGAGAGAGAGAGAGAGAGAGAGAGAGAGAGAGAGAGAGATCAGAAGGCATAATCAATCAATCAATCAATCAATGTTTATTTATATAGCCCTAAATCACAAGTGTCTCAAAGGGCTGTACAAGCCACAACATAAGAAAAAGTATCTGCATTTGATTATTAACAATCCGGGGAGGGTGTTAGTTTAGGGTTGTAGCTGCCTGGAGGTGAACTTTTATTGCGGTTTTGAAGGAGGATAGAGATGCCCTTTCTTTTATACCTGTTGGGAGCGCATTCCACATTGATGTGGCATAGAAAGAGAATGAGTTAAGACCTTTGTTAGTTCGGAATCTGGGTTTAACGTGGTTAGTGGAGCTCCCCCTGGTGTTGTGGTTATGGCGGTCATTTACGTTAAGGAAGTAGTTTGACATGTACTTCGGTATCAGGGAGGTGTAGTGGATTTTATAGACTAGGCTCAGTGCAAGTTGTTTTACTCTGTCCTCCACCCTGAGCCAGCCCACTTTGGAGAAGTGGGTAGGAGTGAGGTGTGATCTGGGGTGGAGGTCTAGAAGTAACCTGACTAGCTTGTTCTGGGAAGTTTGGAGTTTAGATTTGAGGGTTTTGGAAGTGCTAGGGTACCAGCAGGTGCATGCGTAATCGAAAAAGGGTTGAACGAGAGTTCCCGCCAGAATCCTCAAGGTGCTTTTGTTGACCAGAGAGGAGATTCTGTAGAGAAATCTCATTCGTTGGTTAACCTTTTTGATTACCTTGGTTGCCATTTTATCACAGGGAAGATTAGCCTCTAGAATGGAACCTAGGTAGATGACCTCATCTTTCCTGGTGATAACAATGTCACCCACTTTTATGGTGAAGTCATTGACTTTCTTAAGGTTGATGTGGGACCCAAACAGGATGGATTCCGTTTTACCCAAGTGTATGGTTAGCTTGTTGTCACCCTTGAAATAGTTCTTCTCAGGTTTTTCTAAGTTTACATTTTCAAACTTTGCACTATTTTGGTCCACTTAATTAATAATATTTTACATATTTATTTTTGCACCTTGATGTTTCGAGGGTATTGTTAAGTTGCTCAATGTGATTTTAGAATTGTGTTTACATTGAGTGTTGTCCGTGGTTGTTGACATTTCCTTTCCTTTCCGCCTTGATAGCTGAGGGGATTGTAATCAGAAAAAGGTTCAATTTTAGATAAAAATGTTTACATTCAATATATTTTTCTGCTAGACCTTATTTTTGATAGGCCACATAGCGGCGGTATAGCTCGGTGGGGCGGTATAGCTCCGTTGGTAGAGTGGCAGTGCCAGCAACTTGAGGGTTCCAAGTTCGATCCCCACTTCCGCCATCCTAGTCACTGCCGTTGTGTCCTTGGGCAAGACACTTTACCCACCTGCTCCCAGTGCCACCCACACTGGTTTAAATGTAACTTAGATATTGGGTTTCACTATGTGAAAGCGCTTTGAGTCAGTAGAGAAAAGCGCTATATAAATATTATTCACTTCACTTCACTAAGCTGGTCAAATATGCCATGTAATGCAAAAGGAACTGTTCCACCATTTTCTGTTTCACTGTGCTCCCGTTTCACATTGTCACATTTAGGCCCCATCGCCTGAAATCAAAACATTGTGGGTGAATGAAATCCGCAAAGTTCTCACCCAACAGCTGAAAGCCTACAGAGGTATTGTGCGCTCCCACACACGTGCTTCATTGACTTTGGATGCTTTTGTAACCTTTTGTCGAAACGTTTGCAGACGCCAGCCAGCACAAGAGCGGTGACTCTCCAACCCACACCAGCAACAGCTCCATCTCCCTCAGGTTGGTGCTGCGCACCGTTTTAGACCTCAATCTTGCACCTTCATATTGTGGTGGTGATGTTATCTTGTGGTCTTCAAAAGCCCTTTTTGGAGCAGCAGTCAAAGGAACCAGAAAAAGCAAGAGGAGAAGAAGCCGGAGGCGAGCCCCACGTCCGACACCAACTCTTCCCCCAGACACAAAGGTGAATGCTCTTGAAGGCGTCTAGGGTCCATTTTAAAACGACTCTCTTGTCTCTTTCACTGATCTGGACTCCTACTCTTCTCTTCACCACCCTCGCCCACCTCGTTTCCTTTCGGCGTTTCCCTTTGTGATCGCCGTCTCCTTCTCTCGTTTCCCACATTCCACCGCATTGCTTCCAGATGAGACGCTGACGAGTCCGAACACGGACAGATCCTCCGTGGCTAAAAAGCGCTTTACTTTGCAGGGCTTCAAGAGTCCAAAAGGTAACCTGAACAAACCTCAAAGGGCCTCAAACAGTGGTACCCTGGTTTTTGTCAGTGATCAGTTCCAAAAGGTCCCCCAAATTGTACTAAAACCACTTGAATTTTTCCTACAAGAAATAATATACCGTATTTTTCGGACTATAAGTCGCAGTTTTTTTCATAGTTTGGCCGGAGGTGCGACTTATACTCAGGAGCGACTTATGTGTGAAATTATTAACACATTACCGTAAAATATCAAATAATATTATTTAGCTCATTCACGTAAGAGACTAGACGTATAAGATTTCATGGGATTTAGCGATTAGGAGTGACAGATTGTTTGGTAAACGTATAGCATGTTCTATATGTTATAGTTATTTGAATGACTCTTACCATAATATGTTATGTTAACATACCAGGCACGTTCTCAGTTGGTTATATATGCCTCATATAACATACACTTATTCAGCCTGTTGTTCACTATTCTTTATTTATTTTAAATTGCCTTTCAAATGTCTATTCTTGGTGTTGGGTTTTATCAAATAAATTTCCCCCAAAAATGCGACTTATACTCCAGTGCGACTTATATATGTTGTTTTCCTTCTTTATTATGCATTTTCGGCTGGAGCGACTTATACTCCGAAAAATACGGTACATCTAATTAATATTAACAGACACATTTTGGAAAAAAATAATTGTAACACTTTAGTATGGGGAACATATTCACCATTAATTAGTTTAAAGTAACAAAGACTTAATTTAGTTATTTGGACAGTAGGGGAACATATAAAGGTTAGGGTTAGGGTTACTAATAAGCAATAATTCTGAGGTTATTGAGGGAAGACTCTTAGTTAATGGCTTACTGGTTGTATAATTGAGACACTTGTGATTTAGGGCTATATAAATAAACATTGATTGATTGATTGATTGATAATAAGGCCATGCAGAAGAAGGCATTAATAAGTACTTAATGACTAATTAAGAGCCAATATGTTACTAATTTGCATGTTAATAAGCAACTAATTAATGGTGAATATGTTCCCCATACTAAAGTGTTACCAAAAGTTTGTATGGGCTTGATTGATTGATTGGGCTGCACATCAAATTTGATTTTTTTGCCCTCAAGTGACACAAATCAGATTTTTCTTTTGCCAGTCTAAATGCTCCAAAGTCCTTCAAACCTGATCTTTTCCCATTAAATCCAGGCCACATCAGGAGGTAGTCCGAATCCGAATGATCTTTTCAAATGTGTGCACAAACAGTAGGCTACATGTACTATATGAATATATATTTTTATTCATAAGAAATAGCGGTAACACTTTAGTATGGGGAACATATTTTAAGTAAAAAAGACTTAATTTAGAGTTATGTGGACAGTAGGGGAACATATAAGGGTTAGGGTTAGGGTTAGGGTTACTAATAAGCAATAATTCTGAGGTTATTGAGGGAAGACTCTTAGTTAATGGCTTACTGGTTGTATAAGGCCATGCTGAATAAGGCATTAATAAGTACTTAATAATGACTAATTAAGAGCCAATATGTTACTAATTTGCATGTTAATAAGCAACTAATTAATGGTGAATGTGTTCCCCATACTAAATTGTTATCAATATAATAATTATAGTTTCACATGCAAATCCATGAAATACTCTCAATAAATTAACAATTAACATTACAGGGTGGGTACACATACTAGTTTGTCTGTTTGGCTGTCTGATAAAAACGGTATACAAAAACCCAAATTTTTGTCGGAAACTGAATCATAGTAAAAAATAGGGTATGAAAACCAAGGTAGTACTCTGTATTGGAATGCCCATAAACTGCATTTTTTTTCTCTTGATTTAACCCATTAGGATCTGGATGATATGAATCACTAGTAGAATTCCACATACACCCAACAAATTAGAACCTAATCTAATGCGATTCAGGGAGTTTTGTTTGCATACCAGCACACATGAAAATGCTTTGGTCGGACCATTCAGGGTTTACTGTGGCATTCCCTACGCCAACTAGCGGTTGGGAGGAACATGTTCCCAAAGGCCCAGATTTAGCCCAAAGAGTACTACAAGAACAATAGTATGTACATACAGTGCGGGCCAAACGTTTGGACACACCTTCTCATTCAATGCCTTTTCTTTATTTTCATGACTATTTCCATTGTAGATTGTCACTGAAGGCATCAAAACTCTGAATGAACACATGTGGAGTTATGTACTTAACAAAAAAAGGTGAAATTACCGAAAACATGTTTTATATTCTAGTTTCTTCAAAATAGCCACCCTTT